>NC_035933.1:0-112838 GCF_000348985.1 Huiozyma naganishii CBS 8797
ATTACCTTTCTTGTTGTGTTGCGAGAGGGTTGTTGACTGCATATTAACTTTTACTTGTGCAGCACCGTCGTTACTAAATCTTACGGCGAAGATTTCAAAAATAAGAGACAGTTTTGGTGGCTGCCGAGTCCACTTCTCCCCTCAACTTCCAATCTGCTGCATCGACACTTATCACTGCTCAACATTCCAATCACAGCTGTCTAGCTTCCAGTAAAGGCTCACCGAGTGTGGCAGGCAGCAGTTCTCCAACCGTCACGCGAGATCTAGTTCCGCTATCATGTCTCTTTTTGGCAAAATTCGCAGAGCTTCCTAACCTAAAACTAAGCAACAGGGAAAATATAGTAAGGCCCCCTAAGCAACAGATGCATGCAACAAGAAGAAGCACTAACAGCGTTTCCAGTATGTCATAGCCCCCTTGAGAGGGCAAAAAACGGGGTTGGCCCACAAACGGGCCAGGCAAGTCTCTCGAAATGGGGAACGAATCAATTCCACGGCCCCGAGAAACACAACAAGCAACATGCAACATGCAACATGCAGCATGCAGCATGCAGCATGCAAGCTACGTGACAAACGGACAGACCCAAGCTAATGAGGTCTGATCCAGCTTCGCCAACTATTATATAAAGGCCACAGATTCCAACTATTGGAATCCGCGTGTCACTTCCTTATTCTCTCTGTTCTTTCGCAGGACCTTCTCATCACAGAAAATAAAACACACAACCAACATGCACTACCACAGCACAGGGGAACTGCTTCTTTTATTTGCGTCGCTTCTGAAAATTGTCGCAGCACTTACCGTGACCGAGGACACGACCCTTACTGGCGACCAAACCTTTAGCGAGGCCGTAACCATCGAGGACGGCGCCACCTTAACACTGAAAGAAGGTTCTGTTTACAAGTTTGAGAACGACCTGAGCGTTCATGGCGGTCTTGTCTTAGACAATCGCAATGTTGACGGCACTGTCTCTTTCAACAGGGAGAGTTCCCTAAACGTTACTGGGTCCTTCGAATTGGCCGTTTCAAACGATGTTGATATGTTCTTCACTAGCTTCTATAACTCCGGATCAATTTACGTCAAAGGTTCCGCAGTGGTTCAGCCCGCCGTCACTTTCGAAGGTTTGGAAGTTTTTATCAACGATGGTACTATCGACGCAGGGAGTCTTGACGAAGGACCTGCACATTCAGCTATTGCTTTTGGTGACGCTTTTGACCCAAAAAAAACACCATTCATCAACAATGGGAAGGTGGTCGTAAGTGGGACAGAAAAATTCATCGAAGGCAACGTTGTTTACTTGCTTGCAGGGAACGCGGTAAGTTTTTATGCCCCCGTCGAGGGGACTGGAAGTGTGGAGGTGACCAACTCATATATTGGTCTAAATGCTGAAACAAAATGCCGGCGGCCCTGAAATCCAGTTGAAGGACTCAGCACTATACTTGCCCGCCAATTTCTCCACAAGCATCAGTGTTCGCGGACTCAAGGGTTCGATAGTCGCGTTTTCTCTGACGCCCACCAGTTTACTCCCAGATATGAAGACGACTTTACAAGATGGAAAGCTGTCAATTGGGTTCCCAGATGCCGTGGCTACTATTGCTGACATTGACGGAACTATTGTTCCATGCGGAATAAAGCAGGACCTCTTCACTTTGCGGGCCACAGAAAGCATTTACAATACCAACCCAGGCATATCATTCACAGACTCTTTTCCCTCCATCCCAGACCCAGTCACCACAACGACCGTGGTGGGGGAGGGGCACACAGTGACGCAGACAACCTCTTACTACACCGAAGCTGCCGGAGGAACATGCGAGATGAAAACCACTGTCTATCCAACTGCCAGCACTCTGTCAACGAGATACTCTGCTGCGCCCTCGGCTAATTAGCACTCCCACTGACGACGCCTTTTACTAAATTGCTGGAGAGGACGGTCTGTGGGAGCATTACTCTTCAGCTCTGTTGACCTCGCTTTTCTACTTCTAACGTTTAACGTATTTGATCGTATCTCTATACGGATATATACTTTTCTTTTAAAATGCAGTCCTCTGAAGACCAGCAGCGAGCACCAACTTTTACGTTTTGTGCTCTAGAGTTTATGAAATGTACGTGCGTTTTAGATCGACACAATGACGACCCCTGGAACCACTGAGTTTTTCAAGCTCGACCCTGTATGAAGGGAATATTTGCAACCGCCGGTCGATAACCTACAGTGAGAGTTTCTAGGAAACATTTTAGAGAAGCGTTAGTGGAAGGGACAGCGTTTGAGAGACTTCTGGATCACAAGCAAAAGGTACGTCCGGGAGGACAATCCTAAGCTTCAGCCCTGGGAACTGTACAGGATGGTAATTTTGGTGATTCGCAAACTGCGAAAACCCGTAGTTGACTTACCTGGAAGAGATTCTTTACAGTTCAAGCACCTTGGTCGCCAGCAAAGAGAGTTATCGTGCAGCAAATTGATCCAAACCAGCAAGGTTGTGTTTAGTGATTGCGCACGTTCATAAATACTGCCATACTTATAATACCCCCCACTTGAAAGTCAGCACTAAAAATATCTTGGCATGTGCAACATTTCTTTCAAGGAAGAGTGTAGATTTTGCCATAGGAATGAGGAAAAAGCCAACAGTTTATTTTTTACTGCAACATTGCAAGCGGTGACAAGAATATCTAGACAATATCGTGTGTACGTCTCTGCATCTCTGCAACTTTCTGTTTGGTAAATAAAACACTATGTTTGGTACACGTTGACATAATTCACAAGTCTGGGCATTTTTCTATGGTATGCAAAATCCGCATGATTCTAGGATGACACAGGCCCTTGAAAAACCTCATCTTTGAGTTATTTCTTCCTCCTGACCAAGACATGAAGGAATGTGGGTATGATACTCTTGTAGGAATTATCAACCTCGCCAGGATGAGAATAAGATATACAACTTATATATAACAGCTTTAGCTGATACTTTTCAAGAAGTCCGAGTCTTTACCGTGGAGAGTTAATTTAATTCTTTTACAAAACTAATTTCCCCTCTCAACCCGCGATATGAAGCATTTCCAAACTCGCAGCTTTTGTCCATACCCGCCAGTGCTTCGTCTTTTTTCTATGTTTATTGTTTCACACCATTCCTAGACTTCGGGCCTGAATGGACATCGCAGCTTCTTTTCACCTTCAATTGCAGTATTCATTCAATTTTCAACAGTTTATGGAATTCTTCTGTTTTGTATCTGAGAGATCTGTTCACTTGATTTAAGTAAGCTTTATATATGTGATGAATTTCATTATCCCACAGTGTGTTACGACAATAATCATACTTTCACATTCTTATCATAGTCATTTCTATATCCAGAAAAAGTTCTTGACACTGTAGCGTCTCTGTAAGAGCTAAAGTATGTAGAGACAACCAGACATAATAACTTAACCCTACATGCAGTATTACGAATGATGCTGTTCTTACCTCGTTACCCAAGGTTATTGCCAAGAGGTATTCTATAATTTATCCCCACACTTCTTTCGCTGGTTAGACCTTGAGGTGAAATAAATGCCGTAGAAAGTTAGAGATATATAGAGAGGTGGCATACACTGTTCACACGGTACCCAGTAATAGAGCAGCAAACACAGCAGTCCAGGATAGACTAGGTCTGAGAACAGACCCGCTTCCATCGTAGACTGAAACACCCGCCGTAGTGGCAATCTTGGCTGAGACGCCCGAACCGGCAGGCACAAGCTTGGGTGCTGATGGAATACCGTTCGATTCTCTGGTAGTCGCTGTTACAGATTTAATTGTAGAAGCGTAAATTTTAGCTGCTGGTTGGTTACTAGTTTCCATATTCTTACTCCCCTTTGGATGGGCCGACTGTTTCAAAGCATTGGCAACACCGCCCAAATGTTGACTATTGTAGGCTGGGCTATTTGCAGGCTTTGTCGCGTGGGTCCTACAGCCCTCTGTACATGTAGAAATAATGGTAGTCGTGTGTAACTCACCCTTCATATTTGCTGGGGTAGAACCGACAGGGAAGGTTGTGCGTGTGGTAACAATTTCACCATTGGTATCGCTGGTGGTGTAGTCGCACACAACCACAGTGGATGTCACTTTGGTGTACTCGAGGGTTGTGTACGTAGTCGTCTTAAACAGTGCGTCTGTTTGCGATCTGTCGAATGGTTTCCCTGTTTCCGTTTTTGATTTCTCAGTTGGAGTGATTCTTCCAGCTGATGCAGAAACGGTACTGTTACTGTACCCCGATCTGTGTCCCAACTTAATGGAACTGGAGGTGAAAGAGGTATCACCTGACAAGGTCACAGGGTTAGACGATCTAACAAACTCACCATTCGCGGAACTACGAGAAGAACCGGACACTGAAGGTGTACTTGAAACACCCCTGCTGGATGAGTGGCGTCTCGAAGAAGCAACACTGGTACTACTCACCAACGAGGTGCGGAAAGAATGGGACACAGACAAGCTCACACTGGAGGAGAGATGGCTAGACGGATTCACACTAATAGAAGTCGAATAGGTCGTCGAGTATACAGTGCTCCCAAACCCACATGTTCCGTTCTCCTCGATTCTTGAGTAGGAGGTGACGTATTCTACAGCGAGTGTGCCGCCCGGTATTTCTGTAGTGGTTATCGGTTTCAGGAACGGGAGAAAAGGGACCTTTGAACGATAATGCGGGTATTATTCCGCTTTGATTTCCACTCATTAAGATAATACCTTCTCGTGACGAACAAGTAGTGATCATATAATCTAAATCAGTTATCGAAATGTTTCGGCCCTATATTTAACTCATCCGAAAAAGTGTAACTTCCGCTGGCCATAATCAGAGTTGCCCCTTTCTAGATTGTAACGGGATATGTGAACTCAATATCCCCAGTTAAAGTTGTATCGTTGGTGATAACAAGTCCAGCTTGTGCCGCGATGAGATGAAACAGCGACAGCAGTACGAATACCGGTCTCGCAAAGCTTGAGGACATAGTAGATATTTGCTTTGCTTACTATGACATTGAATTGGACAGGCTATGCCCTCAGACACCTGTGCTTATATAACGCCAAACACTGAGGTTACCAAGCTGTGGGGTTACCACTCCCCATCATGAGTTGAAAGAAAGGGAGGCAATTCAGCGAAAAAGTCTGGTGTTTGTGAAAACAGAGAGTTACCAAGCTTCCCGTTTGTATCCGGGGATGCAATAGTCTAAGATCCAGGGAACTGTTTATCTTACCAGCTCCAAAACATACCAAGCTGCTGGTTCGTTACAGAAAAATCGTACGGCGTTTTGTGAGATTTTCCGTTTTTGAGTGACGCGGAGAATGCGCATTTTTTGCCTGCAGGCAAAAAATGCTGCCGTAATACAAATCAAACAATAGAACATTTTTGCGTCGGTAACTCAGCTTCATGTCCCAGAAGGGAAGTACAGTTTGACAGGGTATGGCCCTTTCGGGTCATGAGGTGGTGGTACGTGTTATGAGTTCCCGTTTCGTTTCGATTCCCGGGTGTTTGAACCTTTGGGCTGGTTGACCAGCATACTATGACGAACTGATTTTACTGTGATTGTTTCCATCTTGAGCCCAGCTGGTCCGCGTCTATTGAAAGCACACTATAGATGCACCGGAACTTAACGCTTGTCGATAAGATAATACTTCGTTTCTCTTAGAAGCATATAAACCTTTTCATTTTCATTAACTCCATCTGGGATTCTGGAGCATTTGCTGGTGATCAAAAACATGCTGCTAACGGATTACACTGACAGAAAATTAGCACTCTTTGTGACGAGGAAAACATGACAGCTGCAGGAGATCCTGACGCAGGCTTGGCGCACAATGCACGAGTATGAGGGATATTCACAGCCCAGTCAGCACCGACAAATCAAGATCGTTTAATCTGGCATTGATCCTGCTGGAGAGTTCATTCTTTTAAAAAAATAATCCATTGACAATATATATCAACATTGTTCCCTTGGTTGGGATTTCATGACAAGTGCGTCGGGACTCTGGAAGCGATTACTTGCAGTGTAAATTATTTTGCCAGTGCTTGTTTTTATTTATCAGTTGGTTGGTTTTGCTAACAAAACAGTAGGTATGACTGCTGCCAGAAACTGTTCGCAAATATGAAGTATACATTAAGTCTATGCGTCCGCTTTTGAAGCTATCTGTTGTGTTAGTAATATCAACATCACTCGCAACAGATATGCCCGTTGGTTATAACCAGCAAGTTGTCCAAACTGGTAGCTGGTGTGGGGACCTGGGTGAATTCAACGGGGGGTATTTGCAACCTCAGTTCTATCAAAAGTGCACGTGGAGTGTTCTCTAAAAACTCTACTTACAGTAACGGTTTGTACGAAGGTTATCATATTCTAATCCCATGCTTTAGTACTGTACACACAAAAAAGGCGCCAGTAAATTTAGAGTGAGTAGCCACAGACATTTCCAGCTGTGCATTGAGCACAAACAAGTAGCTCTAAAATAAGTGGTAAACAACATTATGTCGTGCTAGTTGAATGAAAAGGTTTGGTCCGATCCTTTTCAAAATTTTCTATTATTTTAATTAGATCGCATGGAATTTCTCTCTTGACATGCAATGATCTTTTTCGAAACATCCGTCCTTATAATCCCGACCGGAACACCTTTCGTCAGCTATTTTCTTTCGCCATCTGGATTCCCATGGCAGATGATTATTTCTAAGTGCAACGAAAGACAGGATGTCCCAACAGTTTCTGTCGTCCAATTTTCTTTATCGAGAAACGTCTTTCAAAACTTTCGAAACATCCCGACTTGCACCGATACAAATGGTTATACAAATAATCACAAGCACGCAGAAAAATAAGAGCCCTTTTAGAACATCTACCTCAAATCTTTGTCTTCTTTGGTCCTCTTCGATGAATAAACTATCAAAATTTCGTTCATATTCTATTTCAAGCCTGTTAATTAATCGGTTTATAGAATTGATTTTTTTCATTTTTTTCTTGTTCGAGGATAATTGTAAATTGGACTAGTGCATTGGCATCACCTTTCAATTTTTGTATTGCAGATCGGTAAAGAAAAGCATCTGAACCAAGATTATCTGTTGAAGTAAGCTCTAAGTTACTTTCTGGCATGTTTTAGCCTGTATATATGCTTGAGCTAAACCCACTTTAAGTTTGAGAAGTCCTTGTGCAGAAAGATTGGTAAACGTAACTCTTATAAGAACCTTTTTTTATTTTCGAATGAAAGGGAAAAAAACTTGCTCAAAAAAAGGTTGGAATTACCACATTTTAAGCTTTAATTCACCAATAAAGGAACAGAGACCGTCTAAAACCATTGAGGAGTGTCTATGTCTTCTGAATTGATAAGATCTGGCATCAATGAGTTTGATATAAAAATTTGATGAACTGCAAAGGATTAGACAACAAATCCGATCCACACTAGTTTCAGAAGACTTTAGCGTATCTCAAAAGCACGATGAAATTTGTAAGCTCAACAAGGAGCTTAAAAAGGTCAAATCAGCCATCTGTGTTCATGTAAGTATGTCAAGACAAAGAAATACAATGGTTACGATGCGCAACATTATAATTACGCTGGGTGTAGCTTGTGCCTTTGTTATAGTATTGATGGTAATTGAGGTTTGCTGTGTTGAGACCATTCCCGATAAGATTCGCGACTGTCTGATGAACAGCGTCAACGTTTCCAAAACTATTTAAGAGCTTAGAAGTGGTGACAGCTTTACTAATTGACGTGCGATCACTTACATCGGGGAGAACCAAAAAATATTCTCCATAAATTTATGACTATCCCTTATTCAAATATAGGTTTAACCTCCTGGGATGTTTATCAGAATTTATCTAAGTTCATCTATAACATTCCAGTGGTGAGCTCAGTGAAGGGTTAGTTAAACACCTTTGGGATACACTAGTTTTTTTTACGTACATTTCTTTCTAATAAATGGGATTTGTAGATGTATCGAATGGAACCGGCAGCGCACTCTACAGAATTATCGACATAGGAGGGCAAAAGTTTTACGGCCGACAGTCTAATGCGGTTTTTGTTTTACATTTTAATTGAACTTGGTTTGCAAAGGTTCAACTTCACAAAATAATAAAAGTTAAGATTCTGGTCCCTAGAGTGCGCTTCTAAATTTCCCAGCAGTTTAAGCCCTGATAAACTGAAGCTAAAAACTCCAAAGCCAAAGCCTCTTTGAATATTGACCAGGTGAGATAGTGAGGGAACAAGTAACACTAGAAACAGATAACGAGGCATACATTAATCATACGAAGATCTAGCTTACAGATAAACTAGCGTATATAGCATATTCGGAAAATACCATACAGACTTGACTAGTTTTACCTAGTCTACATCATTCAACCTTGACATACCCTCATACTTTAAGAACGAACATAGAGAAGGCACAAAATACGCAGTTGTTACAAGAAATTTGGTTAATACTGTGCGTCCTCATCTTTGAACCGGAGAATTTTCCGTAGAGATCTTAACGATTCATGATGCGGTATTGTTTATTATAATGCAGATATACAGTTTTTACGTAAAAGGAATATGAAGAAGTTTAAAGAGAGAAGCCCATTGATGTTCAGAAAAAATAGTCACTCATGTACTGTCTCCATTTAGGCCAGCCCTTCAAATTATCCAACCTTTCGTTCAACTCGTTGACTTTTTTACTTGGGATATACTTATCTGTGACAAAATCCATATCTTCGTACTTGATAAACTTGTCCCTCTTGTACAGCCACCAAATCAAGTAGCAAGCTGGGAACACGAACAGTTCCAAGTAAACAGAAAAGAAATTCGAAGTGCTCCATGGGTCGAAAGCAGACCATCCTTGAATTAAGATAACAAACGATACGAAAACCACCAAAAAGTAAGGTCCCCATGGGTACGTCCAGTTTTTGAACTTCAACTCGTGCGTTTTCCCCTGAAGCTCGAGTCCCCTTCTGAATCTGATGGATGTGATGGCGATGCACAGCCACGCAATCTGGTTGGAGACACCAACAATATTCTGCAGCCAAATCCAAACCGTCCCTGCGCCAATAAAGCTGGCTCCAAAGCACAACCCACCTACCGCCCAAGTGATTGCCACTGCAACGTAAGGGGCCTTGTATCTATTCGTCTTCGTTACCCACTTGGGCAAGTATCCGTCGAGACTCATGTTGTACATGACACGTGAACCAGCAAACAGTGCGTGGTTGCACGCACTGATGACACTAGTCATGATCACAGCGTTCATAAAGGACCCTGCGCCCTTTGAACCTGCCATTTGGAAGACGATCGTAAAGGGTGAAGTCATGACGGATTTGGTCGCTAGGCCTGGGTAGTCGTAGGGCACATTCATGGCGATGAAGAATGCGGAGAAGACGTAGAAGATTAGGATTCTCCAGAAGACCGTTTTGATCACTTTTGGGGTGTTCCTCACTGGGTTTGTCGCTTCACCGTTCGTCAAAGTGATGGACTCTGTCCCACCGTAGGCAAACGACGCACTGACAAACAAGGATGCGAACCCCTTAAAGCCATTCACGAACGGTGCGTCTCCGTGGTTCCAATTGTGGAATCCGATGTACTTGTGTTCAGGGTTGTGCCCAACGTTGACGACGATGGACAAGATGAAGAAGATGATGATGGCGATCACTTTCAGAAGGGCCAACCAATACTCTGCCTCCCCGTACAGTCTCACCGAAATGACATTCAACAGGAGGACAAACACCCAGAAGAGTAGGGACGCTGCCCAGTAGGGGAAATGGTGGTCCTTTGTCTTCCAGTAGTCAAGGACCAATTGCAGCGCGGTCAGGTCCGAAGCGACGGACACTGCGTCGTTGAACCAGTAGTTCCACATCAGGGCGCACGCAAACGACTCGGATCCGAACTTCTTTGCGTACGAGCAGAAGGACCCACTGATGGGCATGTACGTAGACATCTCCCCGAGACACATCATGGTCAAGTACACGACACCACCGAAGATACTGTAATTCATGAACAGCGACGCTGGCCCACCGACGTGCAGAGACTTCGACGTCGACAGGTACAACCCGGTACCAATGACACCGGCAATGGAGATCATGTTGATGTGTCTGGGCGAGAGATCCCTCTTCAAGTCCTCTCTGATATTGGACTCCGGGTCGAAACTGGCCGACTCGATGCTCTCGAGCGAGTGCACGCCCTCAAGCACAGAGTGCGTCGAGTAAACGGCCTTGACTTTACTATTATCATTATTGCTGCTGCTGCTGCGACTGCTGTTGCTGCTCTTGTCGTGCAGCGACACTTGCGTGCTTACAATAGCATCCTCAGACGGCATTGACCTCTTTGGTAACTGTTGTCATGAACGGAACCGAGCTAAAACAGACACACACACATACACACACATATATATATATATATATATATATGTGCAGACCTGTCACAGTTCCCGTCGCCATGCACTCTTACTCATCCAGAGGCGTCCCCACGGTTCGCCGTCTTCCACAGTCTTTGAACGTTGCAGAGGGTCCCCCGCCAAACTGTGGTGTAAAGACGGCCACAAAAGGCAAAACGTACGTGCAAAAAGTAGTCACAAAAGACGTCGCCGCACAGCATCGCAGTTGATGATGGTGATACAGCTGACAGCTGTGGTAGCAGTAGCAGTGGCCGGTGTTGCTCGCTCACAGCATCTTGCCTTTGGCGATCTCCTGGCGGATCGTGAACGTGTAGTACGCGAGTCCCAGCATGATCGCGGCGAAGGGGACAAGCCAGGCTGCGAGGGTAGTGTGCACGTTCGTCACGGCCCCGCCCTCGTGCTGCTTCGCGAGCGTGCGGATCTTGTCCTGCTCTTCGAGCAACTGCAGCAGTTTCTCGTTGACTTTAGTGAACTGCGAGAAGTCTGCCGTCGGAGGTGTGGCACCCGCGTGGCGGGTCTCGAGTACGTCCCGCAGGTGAGCAACGTACGCGCTGACCGCTGCCTGGACTCTTGCGATCTCGTCCAGCCGGGAGTCCAGCTGGAGCAGGTCGTTCGCAAGGATCTTGCCCTCGAGGCGGTCCAGTTTCTTGAACAGTTCGTAGTTGTTCACTTCGCCGTGCCTGGTCTCGAGGATATCGCGCAGACGCACGGACTCCTCGCCCGTCTGCGAGTTGATCGTCTTCCGCACGACAGCAGGTTGTCCCATCGCTTTGGCGTTCGGGATGTACGACTGTGCAATCATCCCACGGAAAGTCTGCCACTTCAAAAGCTCAAGGGACTCGCCTGTAGTGGTGTCCTTGGGGGTCACCGCGGTGACCCCTAGGCGCAATTGTCCCTGAGATGTGGCGTCCCATAGCTTTACTTTGCGCGTCTGGAAGCACACTCTGTTGTCCACTTGTACTTTCAGCAGGTGCCCATCTGCAGGATTATAACTGAGCCTCACCGTGGAGGGAACAGACGCTCCCTGGTACTGCAGAAGACACGAGGCAAACTGTCGCTCGGAGACGGACTCACTTGTAAGTTCCTCGGAACCGTCGTTCAACTGTGCACGCAGGGAGTCACCGTAGGGACCAGAACTGTCCAACACTAACTGCAACCCTTCAAACTTGGCAGGCCCATTGTAAAGCTTCTTATCGTTGTGGGACATGTCGGCACCCGTATCTTTGACGACCCATAGTGCCATTGCCCCCGAGAAGGACTCTTCACTGCCTCCAGTGTCCCTGATGGTCCATTCCGTGGTGAACGCTCCTGAGTGCTCCCCGAGTGCGGACAGCGGTAGTTGTGGGGACCATACGGACCCTGCAGATCCACTCCTCTGCGTCAGCACCCAACGGCCCTCCCTCCATTGTACTTTGTCCTGCATCAGCCAACCGGGGGGAGACTCTTCGTGTTCAGCACGTCCGGGAGAGACCACTCTTCCACAAGAGCAGACTGATCCCCCAGGGGCAGTGCAAGGGAAACCATGCACCCGAACAACCCTGCGACTACACCGTGTATCAGAAGCATGCCAAGTGGTGATCCTGCCCCTCCTCTGTGCATCTGTTAACTGTTGAATATAGAGTAACATTAGTGACACCTGGTTTATGTATGGTATAATCCTTATATAGAGTCGTCCCCGTCCCGCTGCTGCTGCTGCTCTCGCAGTTCTTCTTGGAAGAGCGCTCTGGGTTGGAACTGCTGTGTCTCTGCTGGCGTGAGCCGCCTCTCCTTGATTGTATTGCCGTGCTTGTCGACGTACGTTACTGTGTCTCGCAACCGCGGGTTCTCGCTGAGGAGAGCGTCCTGCCTGCGTCTTCTCTCCGCTGCGGTGGTCCCACTACTGGTCATGAACGGGTTTGCGGGTCGTGTCGCCGTCACTATATGCTCTGTGTTATCCTCGTCGTCGTCGCTGTCGCTGCGGATCTGCGGTTCGCACCACTCCCGGGCCTGCTCGAAGGACACTACCTTATGCGACGGTGTCCCCGGGACAGTCTTCTGTAGTTTCTTCTTGCAGGGCGATGCCGGCAGCAACAGTTCCTCTTCAGAATCGTCTGCCTCTGCGTCTAGTTGCAAACTGTGTGGGAAGAGCACTCTGCTGGCAGACTTGTTCTCCCCGATGGACGTTCTGCGCATGGGTGAGAATTCCGGCGACCGCAGCTGTGATGGCGGTGCCAGCAGGTCACCAGCACCGTTGTGGTACTTCAAACTCACGGGCGCACGGTTCAGGTGGTGCACTGTCGAGGGAGTCACTGGTGCCCCGGACAGTACCGACTTCTGCGGCGTCTCAGGAGGCACTCCCAACTTTTTGGGCAGTGGTGGAAGCGTCTGCGACTCCCCATTGCCAGACCCGAACCGGGACTCCGCTGGCTCGCGACCCTTCACCGAACTCCTCGACCGTGGAGGTGTAGCAGGGTTCATTCTTTGTGTGTGTTTGTGTGTGTGTGACTCGTTGGAGGGATGGTAACGTGTCAAAGCTAAACCTAAAAGCAGCACTCTGGCACTAATTCTATCCTCTATATATACCTCGCTAATGACTACTGCGGGACCCAGCTAACCACTGCTCTTCCTCCCAGTGCAGTAACGCAGCAGTTTAACCAAGCCATCGCTATTTCCCAAAAAGTTTCACTTCGAGAAGGACAAGCCACGGCGAGTTTGACATCTTGTGGTCGGGTCGCGTCGGGTCGCATTGGGTCTGTGTAAGGTCTGTGCCGGTTAACATGAACGCCATCTACAGCCATGCCGTGAAGCAGAAGAGCGCACTGCAGAAGGACCTCGCGCGGTTCGAGGCGGACCCGCTTGGGGCTCCGATCTCGCTGCAGGGCACGATCGCAGCGACGCTTGTCGCGCTGGAGAAGACCGTACGGCAGTTCAGGGAGTACCTCGTGGCACACTCTGGTGCCCCCCAAGACGAGAAGTTCGAGGCCCGGCTCGTTGGGTTGCAGAGAGACCTTGACGAGTTCACGAAGCGGTTCAAAGCGCTGAAGTTGCAGTACAACGACTCGCAGCAACAGCAGCGCACACAGTTGTTTGGCAAGGGAGCCTCCACGGCGAATGAGAACCCGTTCATGGACGAGACCGCTCTGAACAAGCGCGGCGGTGCTGGTTCCTCACAACAACAACAGCGGCAGGAACCGCTGCCCCTCTACCAGGGACTTGAGAAGGAGAACTCTATTTTCCAGCGCGGGAACACGCAGTTGGACTACATATTGGAGATGGGCCAGGCATCGCTGCACGATATAATCGACCAGAACGAGATACTCGAGCGGATGCAGTCCACCATGTCCAAGAGCCTGCGAACGCTGCACGTCTCGGAGTCCACCATACAGTCGATCAACAGCCGCCTCTTCAAAGATAAACTCATCTTCTGGATAGCTCTCATCCTCATGTTTACAGGGATGTACTTCGTGTACAAGTGGTTCCATTAGAACCGTCCTAACTACTTCCTATTAATAGAATATATACATGAACTCTGCGGCCCAATTGATAGACTCTGCGTTGCCGGATCAATCGTCAGCGGGACCGCTGCATCGTACGTTAAGGAGGGCAAGACAGTGGGTCTGCTCACTTTGTAATGCTTCCAATTGCCCAGTTGTCCCGCATCGTTCGCCCCCCAAGCAAGAACAGTACCGTCCGTCATCACTGCAAACGCGTGGTCCGCATTGGAACCAGCGATCACTCTTTGTACACGGTTCTGTGGGTCATTCGGTAGTTTTACAAGAGTTGGCGCAGATTGGTTCCCCTTCATCGACCCATTCCCTAGTTGGCCGATCGCTCCGTTACCGAAGGAAACGAGGGAACCGTTGCTTAGAACAAGGTACGACGTTTCTTTACCGGCAGCAATGGCCTTCACTGCAGTTTCTTCCCCGGTGAAGGGTTTCAACTTCGTGGCCGGGAGCTCCCTTGGGTATACGACGTGAAGATTCGAGTATGTGAAGGGCACGCCCACTTGCCCGTAGGTGTTGGCACCAAAAGTGAGTACACGTCCCTGGTCGTCCAGTGCCACAGTGTGGACATTGCCGCATGCGATCTGCTTAATACGTCTCTGTTGCACGACTCCTCCACCGTCTATAAACTGGTTCAGTAGTTCAATTGGCTGTGGGAGGTTCACTGGTGGGATCTCATTCAACAACCCGAACTGACCCTGGGACTCGTCCGTGGGGCCCGTGGAGCATGTGTATGCGCGCGCCGCATCGGTCAGCAATATGAGATGCGATCCTCCAGCAGCCAAGTCAACGACTTTGTCCTTAATCGGTAGTCTCCAGTTGTACGTATCGTAGTGAGACAATGGCCAGTACCAGTGTCTTGTCCGTGAGGTATATTGACGAGGGGATTCTTTGTTTCCCCAGGGAACAACCAGTACGTGTCCCCTCTCGTTCAATGCATAGAGATATTCTCCCGAGTGTCTGACTTTGACCAATTGTTGGTCCCTAAGTACCGGTTCCACTGTATCCCCAGTTCGTTTGTGCTCCCATCTGTACAGGTTGCCCCTCTTATCGATTATGGCGTTCCCGCGTTCACCTGAGACAATGCAGACGTCTCTCAAAGTCCTGTGGTCTAGTGGTGAGATTCTTGTGGGCACTCCAGTGTACCCGTCATTCGTGTCGCCAATGTAGTACAGTCCGGGGACGCTGGGGTCTAGCTGGGTTTTGAACCCCGCGGGGACCGTCCTCCTCTTCCTCGTACGTCTAGTTGAGGGTGGTTCCTGGCCCTGGGTCCCATCTGATCTAAAATACCCCCCATAGTACGCCCCACCTGCAGCAACCCCCAATAGCAACGCCCACAAGGACCATTTCCTAAGCGATCCGATCCGTTGCACCTGTACAGACCTGTGGATCTCCTGTTGGTTGGTGTCTGTTGGCTCATCTTCTACGGGTCTTGTTCTCCTTGTTGGATTGTACTCCAGTCTGTTCAAGTTCTTTGCTAGCAACTCCGCATCGTCAAACTTCGGTGCGACCTGCAACCGTGACGACCGGGAAAAGTGTCTCACCAGTGAGCGTCTCCACATCAAGAACAGTTCGCTGGGGACTTCTTATGGGTTCAGTACGTACAGTGCAAGTTGCAAGTACAACCAAATAATAAAGAATATAACGTTTTGTTGAAGTTGGTAGATACACACGTTCAGCTACAGTATACATAAGTTGATGGGTGTGGATGAGGCCTCCAGTGCGAACGCGATGTTCGCACTTTGCCTGATCAGAACATAGACGCTATACACCTTTCAAAATTGCTCAGGTGTTTAAGCTCTGGTGAAGTAGTCTGGGAATTCTCTGACGTTGTCTTCCAATGGACCCTTCTTGGACAAGAACTTGACGAAGGCACCGTCGTCCTTGACCTCACCGGCGTCTCTCTTCTTGACGTACTCTGCTCTGTCCAAGTTGGTGAACCCCCACTTCTTGGAGATAATGATCTTCTGTTGACCTGGGAACTTGTATCTGGCTCTTCTTAGACCTTCGATGACGACGGCCTTGTTGTTGTCCTTGGTTCTGACAGAGAAGATAATCTGACCGATGGCAACACGGGCAGCTAGACCGTGGGGCTTACCCCAGGCACCTCTCATACCTTGTTGCAGTCTATCGGCACCGGCACAGGACAACATCTTGTTGATTCTCAAGACGTGGAATGGGTGAACACGCACTCTCAAGTGGAAGGCGTCTCTACCGGAAACGGTACTCATGTACTTGTTGGCACAGATACGGGCAGCCTCAAGAGCCTCGGAGGACAATTGTTCCAGTTCGTTGGAGACCAAGTGGACACACAGAGGGAACTCATCGACGGTCGCCTTCTTCTTACCCAAATCGTAGATTCTGATCTTGGAGTCTGGGACGGCTCTGTTGTACCTAGACTTTGGGTAAGGCTTGTTCTTTTGGTAACGGTAACATCTAGCAGGTCTTCTGGCCATCTTGAATGTTTGTCTGCAGTATTGGAAGCACTACTGAACGTACCAACAGGAGATACACCACAAAGCAAACCGCATCTCGAGTGACAACTTTATATAATAAAATAATCGTTCGCTGCGCTGACTAAGAAAAGCAGTGCGCGGGGTAACAGAAAATATAATTTTTCAAAAAAAAGTTGCGTCGGTCTGCCAGAATTTCCTTTTTGGGAAACTTCAAAAGTTCGGAAATAAAACAAAATCTTTAAAAAAATATATATTGTGGGTGTACAAATTTTGTTTGTGGTGGTCTGGGTGTTTTAGAAAGCAGTCACATATGGGTGTCTGGAGTAAGTGGTAGTGGGTGTGGAAGTCTAGAACAGCACTCTAGAACTCTACCTCCACCGCGCCTCTGTAATACGGAACACTGGAAGGTTGGTCGTTGCAGTACACTATAAGATACTCGTTCTTGCTCTTGCTGTGCTCTTGCCCCCCCCCGTTGCCATAGTAACCGTTGCAGTGAAAATTTTCTTGCTCTCTTACAAAAAGATAGAATTACAGTATTGCAAACGATGCGATGAGCTTTTGTTCAGTAGTAAAGCTACAATCTCAGTCACAGTCACGCAATGGGGAGATACTCGGTCAAGCGGTACAAGACGAAGCGGAGAACGAAGGATCTCGATCTTATCTACGAGGAGCTGGCGAACCCGGAGACGATTCAGAAACTGTTGAACCAGCCTCTCGATGAGAATAAACCAGGTCTAGGGCAGCACTACTGTATACACTGCGCCAAGTACTGCGAGACGGCGATCGCGCTCAAGACACATTTGAAGACGAAAGTGCACAAGAGACGTGTCAAAGAACTCAAGGGCGTGCCCTACACCCAGGATGTTGCGAACGCTGCTGCAGGGCTTGATTTGAACAAGTTTTTGAACAGAGTCGAACAGATAAATGGGAAAGTCGGTGTTGAGAAGGAAAACAACGAGACACAGTTGAAACAGCATTTGGAAACCACGCTGCAGGATATAAAATCGACGGAACCCACCCTGCCCTTCACGGAACAGGACGTAGAGCAGCAGGTCATGCAGGATTAAACGTTGTCACGTCTCTACATTCATTGTTACTTCATTATTTTATTGTATATTATTGGATATGGCAATTTCCTGCTATTGTACATCTGTGTCATTGCTTATCGTCATCGTACTCTATGTATTTCTACTTAGGGGAGAAGCCTCCGGCTTTGCATGTCAGCCAAATAACTTTGTGAGGATAAATTGCGGAATTACTTTTAGGAATGGACTCAGGACTCGTTTACCCTATTAAATACAGTACTGTGAATTATTATATACCCGACATGCGAGATCATCATATCGTCCTTACAAACTTTATTTACCGGGTAGACTAGAGTCGATACTTAGATACCAACTGATAGTACTTAAACTGTATAATTAACTAGTTGGATCTTAGTCCACATCAACAACCGAATTTTACGGTAACACATTGTAATTTGTTTGCTACAAAACTCTTCTATACATCCGTTCTTTGCCTGCTTATTGTGATCGTAATCCCTTCCCCAAAGTACTAATTTAACTTATGAAGCCTCCTCAATCTATCCCACCGAAACTTCGCAAAAAATGTGCTTAAGTGTAGTCCTGCTACACAGGTATGTGATTGATCGACTGCAGTTTGTACATCACTTCCCCTTTTTGACTACTGATCTGTTTCACCAAGGTGTTGAAGAAATATATAAACAGTAAAGTAATTAAGAACGCTACAGAGCAAAGATTCATCTAATCGAGACAGAGGATATATATCTTCAGGAATTATGTTGTTGGTATCGATAAGATAATCCAAAACTTTAACTCCGACTACGCCTGCACACAGCACAGCTCCTATCTTGGCACACAAAGAAACGGCATAGACGCCAAAGCAAAACTTAGCTAAACTAATTGATTTATATCCATGCTTCAAGACAGCATCCGCACTAAGTATCGGGCACGAATTGACATAAACTTCATTCGCTCTAACATGCACATCCCATAGGAACATTGCGCCAGCGGTTAACACATATTTACGTAACATAGAGGCGAGGATACGAATTAAGAAGGAAACAGCCAACACTGCCAAACAGATCTTGGTTACTTTTTGTCCACGAATGTTCGAAATGGTCCACATGCTGATGTTGGGTTTCGGTAGGGGGAAGTCGTAACTAGAATTATATGGAAACAGAAATAGACTCACGAACGAAGACCTACTCGAGAGCAAGCCGCGTTTATATACTTTCCCTTCCCTCAACCAAAGTTGGTTCACAGTCAATACTATTAATTACAGCCCAGCTTACCTATGGCCGCAGGTGCTTTCTTCTCGTTTGTTTGTTGCAACAAAATAAACCTGAAAGCTGCACAGTAGCATTAATCCCTCGGGATCTTTGACAACATTTCAAAACACGGGTGTGGTGGGTCTATTGTCTACAATTGTTTGGTATCGGTAAGGCACCGGAACAGGCACCGAAACAGGCACCGAAACAGGCACTTTGAGTCACCTAAGTAGTCACCAGCTAATCTACTAGTAGTTTTTACATAACTTTTTATGTACCTTTTAATAGAACGAGCTTGCAGTTATTGGTTTACGGGACCCTATTGGTTGCCTGTTTGAGATAGTGGACGCGATATGTTCGCCATACGTACCTGATGCTTCATAGAGCGACGTAGCCGTCACTAATAAATTAGACGCCCCCATAGGGGGACGCACAGATTTCGACGGGGTTATCTAAACCCTTGAAGCTTCTCTGAATATCAATCAACAGAGAAATCACCAACAAACAAGGAATCAAGCAGGAATTACTGACTAACTAATAATCTGTAAGAGCTAAAGTAGGTTCTATGGATTCAAAGTGTGTAAGGACTGTTTGATATTGTTATTTACGCTGTATACATAATTATCTCGTTATAGCAGTTGTACTTCCTTGTCTAAGACCCCTTCGTTGGGTCCTGGATTCAGAGACAGTCTTGAAAGGTGTCGGTGCAGATACCTTGTGGTTTACATACGTTCCGGATAACGGGCCATCCGCATGTCTCTAGTTGATGATCTCGCATGTTGGACTTAAAATAGTTCACAGTATTGTATTGGATAGGGTAACGGGTCATGAGTCCATTCCCAAAGGGAGTTCCCAATTTATCCTCATATAAACATACCAAGTTAGATCCAACGGGTGAATTAGTGTAAGCACTCAAATATTAGCGTATATGGCATAGTTTGTATAATCAACTAGTCTGACCCTCAGTCCATAACCAACAACCTAGTCTTAGGCTTACAGCAAAGAAATTGGGACAAATCCTTATTTCAAACTGTTTTAGTGGTATTGCATGGAATTCATTACATGTAATAGTACTATGTACCCCACAGGAGCAATCCTAGGACACTAAATCCTATTCCCTCCGATTTTGGCTCTCACAACGGTCCCCTCTTACGTACAATCATGTTTGGCCAAAATTCGTGTGACCCGTGGACTCTGCATGTTTCGAAACAGCCCTCTCGCCAACGAAAACGTCACCACACGTGTTGCACTTGATCTTGGCTACATGTGTGTTGAACGAATGACCCGTGCGCTTCAACTCCGAGGCTATTGCGAGACTCTCAGCGATAAGTTCGTCCTGCCCGGTTTTATCAAACACGGTACGTCCATCGCTCATCTCAATTGCATCGTAGTGGATACCATTAAACATGATGAGGATGAACTTGTCGAACTCGGCCTCGAGGAACTTGTCCACGTTCAGAGAGTCCATGTCAACCACGTATATCGCGGTAGCGAGCCTCTTCGCAAGGATGCTGATCTCAATACCACCCCCCCATGAATCAGACCGCAGTATCCACTGGCTGTATTCACGGTTTGGCTTGTCCAATATCGCCGAGGTGTACTCCTGAGGGTTCGCCACAACCACATCGGACACAATCTGCCTCAACGAGGCACTCCACGTCAGATCCCTGTATATGCAGTATGATACGCTGTGGAACAGACATGAGTTGTCGTCCGGAATCTTGTGGATCTGTAAATGCGGTTTCGTAGGAGCTGCGGGGGGGCTCATAACTGCGCCTCTGCTGTCCCCGGTTTCAAGCACTATCCGTTCCCCCGTCTGAACCCCCAGATCGTCCAGCTTGGTTTCCAGGTTTGCATCAGTGATGGGCAGCGTGCTAGGTGGGTAACCAAACCTGATGCTGCTGACATTTTCGACACCACAGGCACCAAGAAGGTCAAAAACCGAGGGTTCGTCCTCCTTCAAGGTGACCACTTTGTTCCCAATCGACGCATGGTTGGCCTTCAGTTTCATCGGCATCGTCCTCAATCGTTTGGTTATCGATACCGTCGGCCACTGCAAACTCCTCTCCGCGTTAAGGGGAACGGCATACCTCTAGTTCAGAACTCTATTAAATTTCAGTATAAAGGTATAAGAATATAGCGTTCGATGGTGGTGTAGAATATATGTATCCGTATATGTAGTGGGCGGAAAAGAATTAGGTACCCGGTTACGTCCCTTGTCTTGCTGGTGTCTCTGGCAACAGCTTTGGAAAGTAACGCCATGTATCGGCGGAGGCTGCTGGGTTCAATGAACCCAACTGCAAACTCAAACGGGCCATCACTACGAAATTCAGCACAAGGAGGATGATCACCGCTAGCGATATACAGTTCCTCCAGTTTAGCGCAGTCCGTTGCACCACTGTCTGTTTTTCTTGCACCACAGTGACGTTTTCGACGACTTTAGCACCCTGCGTCTGTTCCTCTGTTGCGTCTGATACCTTTGCGAGCACAGTGTCTTGTTCCGCAGCTGCAGGTCCCAGTGTGATCGTCTCCTCTGTGACGTTCTGTGAAACGTACCGCTGGATCAGTTTCTTTAATTCCACGGCGGCCTCCTCCAACCCACTCTTGCAGCTAGACTCGACCATGGACTTGATCCAGCTGGACCCAGTCCACTCCACCCAGAAGGTAAATTTGATCGAACAAGTCGTTGGCCCGTCCCAGTATATAACGTACCTCGTCTTCACGGAGAATGCTCCGCCGCTGGGAACGTTTGGAGTTTTCGTAGTGCTGAGCAGCTCGCAGTACCCGTTTGGGTCGTAGTGTAGAATCTCCTCCTCGACGTGGCATATTGTCGATTTGGGTCCAATGGGGTACGCTAGCTTCTTGACGTACGAGTAAGCACGTTTGTTGTCCGTGAAGGGTCCAAACGGCGTGACATCCTTTGATTCTTGGTCACGTAGTGTCTCCTGTGAGAAAGCGGTCTCGCTTTCCGAGAACAGAAGTTCCCAAACGACCCCTGGCGCCGCGTCCAAGTGTAAGTTGCACAGTTCCGTTTCGTTCTTGGCCCTGTCTGCTGGGAGTTTCACAGGTGTATTGTATTCCCGGTACAGGGGTCCCGTGTAAGTGTATTCAAGTCCGTTCTGTGGTTTTAGGACGTACACAGCCGCAGTTTTGGCAACCCCAGGAGCGACTTGTTTTGTGCTGGGATTGGTATCGCCGTCTATCGATTTTACTGCGGAAGATATAAGCGATTCGTTGTTCTGCGGTACGCTCTGCTGTCTGTCCCCCTGCAACACTCTCTTGATCATTGACGAGAGGAGCGAGGGAGCGCGTTTCGCTGAGGACGCAGGGTCTGAAACTGCCTGTGGCGGTGGTGGTGCAGGTTGTTGAAGCGGTGCCTGGAGTGTCCTCGCAAGCGCCTCACCGTCTGCACCATGGCCCTCGTTCCAGCACATTTTCATCAACGCGAGCACTTTGCCCTGCGTCGCAAACCCGTTGAACCGTACTTTTCCCAGGTTCGTTTCGATGGCAATACCATTGGATCCCGTCCCCTCGCACTCGTATATCCTGACGATCTGAGAGTGTGAAATCTGCAACCTAGTGAAGAGCCACCCTGCAGACGCAGCCCCCGTAGCAAAGCACAGATGCGATCCTGTCAGGTACAATTCTCCGACGTACGGGCTGAGTTCTGCACCCGCTTTCGCCTGCTCGTCACCATCCCCCCTGTTCAGCACACAGGCAAACTTGGCCAGCGGTTGCTCCCTCCCCGGAATAGTCTTGAACAACTCATGGAACCGAGCGACGTCTGCCTCCCCTGGTATCCCGCCCTGTCCTGTACTCCCAAAAGACGACAACAGAATCGTGATAAACGCCCTTGTCGAGGGGAACTGCACAGAATCCTGCGGGCCCACCAGGGCCCCGACCGCTACAGGGTCCACCTCTGAAACAGCAGCAGTCGCCGTCGAGGGCCCGCACCGCAGCTCCAGCACAGGTACGGCCTTCGCGGTCCCTACACCAGCGGAAGAACTCCCGGAAGAAACCCCCCGGACCCAATTGCTCTCTCCCATCGCTGCCGTCCCCATCAAATTAACCAAGCTGCTCAGCAACAGCCCTCGATGGTCCAAACACCTTCGCCTTCGACCACTTCCCCTTTAAACCTTCAAGACTCACGTGTTGTTCGATATTTCTTCGTTTCTGAAGACCTTCGAATTCTGTTCTTGAGCACTCGGTGACGGACAGTTGCAGTGGTTGTGGTAGTTGTAGTTGCTGTTGGTTGTTGCTGTGGGGCTGTGAGAGAGGTAGCTGGGCGAGCGCGAATGTCGACTGAGCTGCAGAGTGGGAAGGTGCTGGAGGGCGGTGCGGTGCGGTCTTCCGCGGGGGTTCCGGGCGAGCGGTTCCCCGCGAGTCCGCAGTTGCGCAGTCCCTCGGACAGCGTGTCTGTTGATGGCGGGCCAGTGCAGGGTCAGGTCTCTCAGGTCAGTTCAGAGACTGTGGGGGCGGTGTCGGGGGTGAAGGCGGTGCCGCCGCCGCTCCCGCACGTCGAGATCAACCAGGTTTCCCTGGCGGTTATAGTCAGGAACCTGACCGTGTTCACGATCAAAGAGATTGTACAGTACATGAAGACGAACGTTCACTCCTCGCCGGAGCAGGGCACGTTGCTTCGCAAAGTCAATTTCCTTCAATTGATCATTTACTTGCGGAACCAGTTTCTACGTTTGTACGTCCTGGTGAAGTGGGCACGCACAATCAAGGATAACAACTTCAACGTGCTCATTGACTTGCTCAACTGGTTTAGAAACACAAACGTGTCCGTGAACAACTGTATATGGGCGCTCAAGGGGACGCTCGCGTCAATGGCGAACGCAAAACTGCCCAACGTCGACCTCGTCACCGCATTGGAGGTACTCAGCCTAGGGAGGCCTAACTTGCCAACGCACAACTTCAAGTTGAGTGGAGAGAAACAGACGCTCGAAATCCCGCCAGAATTGATCCTACAGCGGCTCAAGGATCTTAACTTGACCGTTTCCATCAAGATTGCACTCATGGACTTGCCTACACAATTCAAAGATTACAGAATAGCCAACGGAAGGATATACATTTTTGTTCAGGACGAGTTCGAAATCCAGTTGTCCACGATAGACAGCCATGCGCCCTTGTTCTTCGTCGACCTCGACTTGTTGTTCCATTACAGGGACTCCAAGACTGGGGACCACATGAACAACGGCGGAACGGCACAGGATGATAACACGGCAGCGGCACACAAGACGGCAAACTACTTGCCCCTAAACAAACGCAAACTGGAGAAATTGATTAACGATTTACTCCGCAAAAGCGACAAACCGTTCTTCGCATTGTACAAGTTCCTCCACAAGTATGTGCTCACTTTGAAACTATACATGGTTCACATGGAACTGACAAACTTGGAAACTACAGTTAAATTCTCGGGGGGAAACCTCGTTCACTCGTACGACGCGAAAAAGAGCATTATCTCAGGGAGGTACTGGCTCAACGCAAAGATGGGGAACAGAGGCAAATACACTATCGGGGTGGACAGGTACACGGAGATGCTTGTCCTGCGGTGGGACAACGACGCAACAAAACTTAAATCCATGAGAATGCCCACGGTGTACAAGCGGATCCTCGGGAACGTGGAGTCCATCCTTGACGAGATCATGTTCAACCACGCAAACCTAATTAAGTCGGAACTGTTGTCTAGGGGGATATTTGAGGACGATGAGGATGACCCGAACGTGCTTCTCCTGCAGGTGCCCACAACGTGCATATCAAACGCCCCCGTACAGCTGAAGATCGACCTCATCACAGGATTGTTCTACTTCAAAAATCCAAGCTCACTGCTCTCGTCGTACACAAAGAAGATCAACGCAGCGGATTCTCCAGAGGAACTAACGAGAACTTTACTCCAGTTGAAACTGGACAAGATTACGCATATCCTAAAAAACATGTTCGAAAAGACAGGTTGGATTTGTAACTCGTCGATAAAACTGCCAAATCTGATCCCAACGCAACTAATGAAAACGGCCGACACTGAATCTACTGAGTTGGGGCTCACCAACGGCAAGAGCATGGCGGGATCCCTATTGCAATTCGACTTGTTTGTCTGCCTGCCCAACTGGCCAGTAAACTGGTATTTGATACTCACAATCATCTCCTCGGATTCATCCTGCGTCATTGAAAAGAGAATGGGGAAGATCGTTTCCCAGAAGAATAAATGGCACTTATCTTACCTGGATCAGTCAGGTGTCACCTCTTATAAGTTAGAGGCCCTGACGTATCAAAAGATCATGTCTCTGCAGAAGACAATCCTTCACAGAATCGTCAACCATACGTTGATCGATTCTTTGAACCAGCTGAAGATTCGCAACCACGTATGCTCCGCAGACGTTGTGAGTAATCTACTACCAGACTACATTGTCAAGGAAAGCGAGATCAAGGACGAACAGGGGGACTTGGACATGGATTCGGTCGCTGCTAACAAGGAGGACTACACTTCAATAATCGATCTAGAGTTAGAATCTTTCTTAGAGGGGTCTAAAGCACTCAATGGGATCCTAGAGAACTCGATGTTCATGAGAATCAACTACGCCAAGTCCGAGACCCGTTTGTACGCCAGGTTTAAAAGGGACACGATGATCAAACAAGTCCAATGCAATGATCTGCTGATACATTTTGTTCCTGAGGATCCCTTGGCATTTTACTTGGATGAGAAATTTAGTGATTTGAGTCACATTATCTCTGATCTGGCTACATTCAGGAAGAAACTGATGCAATTGGTCGTCTTGACGGATGTTGTAGAGAGACTGCATAAGAATTTTGCCTCCGAGTGGTTTAAAATTGTTGCCCTGAAGCCAAATGAGATTGCATTCAAGTACCTTCATGATACGTCCGAAAAGGCAGATTGTACCATAACCATTATTACGAGTGACTCGACGGTGAAAAACCTGGACATCGAGCTGGCAAAGTCCAACCCGCAATGTATTATCCAACCGCTGATCAACACGGGCAAAGTAGATTACCACTTCATCTTCCACTACTTGCAATTCACGTCCTCCTTCTTTTCTACTCTACAGAAGGTGCTTGTACCTGAAGACGACACGAGCGATGAAGGGGCACCAACTTTCACACAGATACACCTTGGCGTTCACAGTCTGAGGGAGTACCAACTAGTGTACCACAACCCGATCAGCGGCACCAAGATAACCGTTATAATCGAATTGAAGTCCGTGTGCCACAACAACAGGATGAAGATGCAGTATTATATACACTTTTCGCGCGAGGAACACGTCACTGCAAAATCTCCGGCGTACCCACTGATACACGCTATCCGCAACCAAATATTTATGCTGGACATGAAGCAATATCCACATCCACAGCAGCAGCAGCAGCCTGCCACTGTCGACACAAAGTATCCGAAAGCAGTAAGGCTTCTCGATGGGATTGCATGCGACGCGGCAGATGTCGGGCCCATCCTTCTGGACATACACAGTATCCTGAGAATGGACAGCAACACAGACCTCAACGGGGTTGTGTGACCTCGCGTATGCACAACGTATAGACTATGTATAAACCATGTAACAGTTGTCCTCGCGGACTAACCGGCAGTAACGTGTTTGAACGGCTGAGATCTTCGAGTTTCAAGATGGAAAATATATATACAGAGAGAGGAAGTGGCAGCTGGGGCTTTAGTAAGTTCTCTGTTTCGGAGTTGGCGCTACACGGGTCAACTGCGAGCGACACTGACCCTTCAGGAAAGATCCAAGAATGTTGGTAGTACCAAACTGTGTTGGAGTGCTCGGGAAAGTGGGGGTGCTGTCTCTTAAAACGACTCTCTCGGCCTCCATGAGGGGCAGCCTTTCTTTGAAAAGGGGAATACATGCGTCCACTGTCCGTCAGTTTGACTACGAGGAGGAGAAAGCGGTCCTGGACAAGATGTCAGAGAAGATGAGTCCAGCAGATGTTTCTACTGCTCGGACGCTTCGAAATATTGGGATTTCTGCACATATTGATTCCGGGAAGACCACTTTTACCGAGCGTGTTTTGTATTATACAGGGAGGATTAAGGCGATCCATGAGGTCAGAGGTAGGGATAATGTCGGTGCTAAGATGGACTCGATGGATTTAGAAAGAGAGAAGGGGATCACTATCCAGTCGGCAGCCACGTACTGTTCTTGGGACAAAGATAAGCAAAATTACCACTTCAATCTGATCGATACCCCAGGGCACATAGACTTTACTATTGAAGTGGAACGTGCGTTGAGAGTCCTGGATGGTGCTGTACTAGTTGTCTGTGCAGTCTCCGGTGTTCAGTCCCAAACAGTCACAGTTGATAATCAAATGAGAAGATACAATGTCCCCAGAATTACGTTCATCAACAAGATGGACCGTATGGGATCCGACCCATTCAGGGCTGTCGAGCAACTAAATACGAAATTGAAAATTCCTGCTGCTGCACTGCAAATACCCATTGGTAACGAATCCAGTTTGGAAGGTGTAGTCGATATCATCAACATGGAGGCGCTGTACAATAAGGGCGATAATGGTGAGACCATCGAGAGAGGACCCGTCCCAGAGAACTTGAAACAGTTGGCAGAGGAGAAAAGACAGACTTTGATTGAGACACTAGCGGATGTCGACGACGAAATGGCTGAAATATTTCTTGATGAAAAGGAACCCACGATTCCAGAGATTAAATCGGCTATTCGTAGAGCAACTATTGCAAGAAAGTTTAGTCCTGTGCTTATGGGGTCTGCGCTGGCCAATACTGGTATTCAACCAGTCTTGGATGCTATTGTGGACTATCTGCCAAACCCATCTGAGGTGTTGAACACGGCATTGGATATTACTCATGACGAAGCCAAGGTCAACTTAATCCCATCGATGCAGCAGCCATTTGTTGGTTTGGCCTTCAAATTAGAAGAAGGTAAGTACGGGCAACTGACCTATATCCGTGTTTATCAAGGTAAACTTAAAAAGGGTTCATTTATCACAAACGTACAAAACGGCAAGAAGGTTAAAGTGTCGAGGTTGGTCAGAATGCATTCCAACGATATGGAGGATGTTGACGAGGTTGGTTCCGGTGAAATCTGTGCTACCTTCGGTATTGACTGTTCTTCTGGTAATACGTTCACAGACGGGACTGTCGAGTACTCAATGTCTTCGATGTTTGTTCCAGACGCTGTGGTCTCCTTGTCTATAAACCCCAAGACCACAGATTCAACCAACTTTTCTAAAGCCTTGAACCGGTTCCAAAAGGAGGACCCCACATTTCGGGTTCAATTTGACCCAGAGTCTAAACAAACCATTATATCCGGTATGGGTGAATTGCACTTGGAGATTTATGTGGAGCGTATGAAGCGTGAATACAACGTTGAGTGTGTCACGGGTAAGCCCCAGGTTGCATACAGGGAATCGATAACCAGCGTTGCAGAGTTTGACTACACGCACAAGAAACAGTCTGGTGGTGCAGGTCAGTTTGGTAGGGTTGCCGGTACTTTGTCTCCATTGGAGGGCGACTCCAAGAGCAATGTCTTTGAAACGGCTATTATCGGGGGTGCTATCCCAGAGAAGTTTCTGGCAGCTTGTCATAAGGGTTTCGATGAGGTATGTGAGAACGGTCCTCTGGTAGGACACAAGGTCTTGAATGTGAAAATGTTTATCAATGACGGTGCGATCCACGCTGTTGACTCCAATGAACTTGCTTTCAAGACTGCTACGATCGCGGCGTTTCGTCAAGCCTTTGCCAAGGCCAACCCTGTGATTTTGGAGCCAATAATGAACGTGTCTGTAACGTCGCCAAACGAGTTCCAAGGTAACGTCATCAGCTTGCTGAACAAACTGCAAGCTGTCATCCAGGACACGGAGAACAATCACGACGAGTTCACACTGAAGGCGGAGTGTCCGTTGAGCTCGATGTTTGGTTTTGTAACTTCATTGAGAGCGTCAACCCAGGGTAAAGGTGAGTTCTCCTTGGAATTCAGCCATTACGCTCCAACGGCTCCTCATATCCAGAAACAGCTGATTCAAGAATATCAGAAGAAGCACGAAAAGAAGTAATCGTTTGCCGAATCTTCCTGTGGTAATGATAAGATGTAAAGTAATACATGTAAATAACATATAAAGGAAACCTTGTAAATGCTCACATGAAAATCCCGAGTGTTTTGATAATGTACATAGAAGTGTGTCATGGCATTTCTCATCATGCAGTGTAGGTATCGTCTGTTTTGATCTTTTCCAAAAGGTCGCCAATCTTGGGGCCCATGAGAGGCTGTCCGGATCTCGTCTTTTGCGTCAATCTTTTCGATCTATTTTCACGTTCAATATGCTTCGCCTTGGACTCCTTCAACCTGTCCAGTTGCCTCTGTCTCCGAGCTTCTTCTTCCTCCCTCTTCGACCTCTGACGCTGCCTTTTCATTTCCTTCTTTTCGTCAAACTTCATCTTCCCCTGCGACACTTTCTCCTGCTTCATGCGTTGTATATTCGCTTTGGTTTTGTCAGCATCGTGTTCGGGTTTCTCGGGAACAGTGTACCCTTCCTCCTTCAGCGCTTTGAAATAGTTCTTCCGTAACCGGGTCTTCTTCGTGATGTTCTTTTGAATCTCCCGTACCTTGTACTCCCGCGTAAACTTCTTCCTGTTCCTCTGCTGCTTCTCGGTGGGCATTCTCAAAATATATGTGATGGTATCAGCTTGCTTAGCGGTCTTAACCGTGAAGAAATGAGTGCAATCGCAATGAGATGACCTCCAATAGTATCCAAAAAAATTTCAATATTTACTGTTTTATATATATTTTCTATTCGCTGCTGCGCTGTGATGCGCAAGACCGAAGGTAGCCTCTGTGTGAGGGTCGCAAAGGGCAAGCAATCTCACTCTGGTCTACACTCTCAGGTCCTGATCTCTGCCCACTATTGGTTTTTGTCTGCATCCTTCTACCTTTTTTATATGAGGCCATGCGACAGTATGCTGTCTCTGCCCTGAAACAGTATGCTAAATCACGAAATCTGGCCAGGGTTTCCCCCAAAGCGTTGCAGATACTGGATAAGCCGTCTACTGCACCTCTTTTGGGCCCAGAGATTACTACTCTCGGGAATCTTTTACTCCAGGGCGGGTCTCCAAGGCCAGGAATAGTAGCGAGGAAAGAGCTTTGGGAATTTCTACTCGCGAGAGGAGAGTTTACCAGTCTGATCACTTTTGCAAACCGGTTGCTCTTTGAGCGGGGGACTTTGTCCCTGCAGGGTGATGTTGCACTGAACGAATTGAATTGGCTCATACACTCTCTGATTTATACGAAGCAGCTGGTCAGGTTGGATGGCGTGATGGCCTCCATTATCTCTCAATTATCAATCACTCACAAGAGGAGGGCTGTGGAACTAATAGCTACTGCTTTCAAACATCTAATCAGAGACTATACAAACGCGAGCAGCATAGTTGAAGGTTTTGTGAAGTGGTGCCGATGGACCAAACTACTCAATGGTACTTGTGAAATGGTAGACTACATGAACAACAGAATACTACTTCGACATTTGCTAATATTCATACAAGAAAAGAACCAGGATGGCTTTGCTACACAAATTCTGCTTCAGTCGCTAGATAAAGTTACAGAACTCGTTGGTGCTGCTGCATCCTCCCAATTTGCATCCACATTATTGAATTTGCTCCAGTATTGCAGAGACTTCAAAACGGCAGAAACCATTTGGAATTACAAAGTAGACCACGATTTCCCAATCATCCCACAGGATCTGACCGTCATCATGAGATCATATAATTATCAATCGAAATACATGGAGATTCAAGATGTTTACTCAAAATACCCAAATGCACACCATAATAATTTGCAATTTGACTACCTGCTTTTGGCACACACGCGTACAAGTAACTGGTCTGCATTGAGGACACAGTTTGATGCGCTATTTGGGATCGGCAAACTGCCCAATATTCATCATTACGAGGTCGTTATATTTTCCATGGCCACGAAGGGGGAGTTAGACTCTGTAGAGATGTTGTACAAGCAAATGTTAAGGAGGCGAATGACTCCAACTTACTCTATCTTACAATCCCTGCTTTTAGCATATTACAATTCGGGTGCTTTTGTTTCTTGCTTTGCACAGTTCCAATTATTTGAAAAGTACGGCATCAAGCCCACAGAGATGACGTACCTCATCATGTTCAAAGTTCATAAACAGTTGAACAACATGGAGGGAGCTTTAAAACTGCTGAAGACAATTTCTGACACAGCAAAGTCTCAAATCACAGAAGAACACTTGGCTGTTATGATCCAGATGTGTTCTAGGTTCACGAATCATTTGGTCGCGCAGGAACTGTTCAGTGTTATGACTGACCACTACAGAATTAAGCCCACGCCAGTTTCAATTGCGGCTTTGATGGACGTTTACATTGAAAGTGGGTTGCCGAATGAAGCAATAAGATTTTTCAAGTTGCATATTGATAGACTGGAACGCACTCACTCTGAAAATATCATCTGGGTTTACACCAAAGCGCTGCGAGCAAATATTCTGATGAAGAAAGCGGGTCAGTGTACTAAAATCATGGACATAATAGCTGAGAAGAACCACGAAACAGACGCTGCGTTTTACTTGGAACTTATGAGGTATATGATAGATATTGAAAAGGACTTTTCTCGAGCAAAATTGACTCTGGACGAGTTACTAAAACATCCTCGTTTGGCTCCAAAACCCACCCATTTCGAGCTCTTGCTGCAGGAGATGGATAAACAGTCGAACTACGATCAAATGCTTGGTGTTTATGACCAAATGCTGGAAAACGATGTTCCTTTGAACTCGAAAGTGTTGTTCTTCCTTATTAAAGCTACTTTCCAGAAGGAATTATACGAAAAAACCGATCTAAGTCGTTCCTTAGCGTTTCTAGATACGTTGATGAGTAGGATTATGGTTGGTGATATGATATTGACTGGTCCTCAAAAACTGCATCCCTCGATATTTGCATGGCCGATCCGTGCCATTGCGACCAAATATAATCCTAAAGTGGCATTGGAGCTTTTCAATAAATACAACGAAATTTTGTTAAACTCCAAGGAGGCGCAATCTTCGACCAACCGTCTGACAATGACAAGGTCACTTATTGTACTCTACGGTGAATTGGAGCAATGGGTTAACTTCTCCGATGCCTGGGATACATTGACACAGCAACTATCCGATTTTGCAAAACTACCATCGTCTACTATTCCAAACAAGAAACTTGGCGGGATATTTGTAGGGTTGCTTTCCTATAAAGTACAGTACCTCCGTGCCATAGGCCGGTTGGGCGAACTACCTAAATTGGTGGAATACTTGCTCACATCGGGTTTCAATATAGACAATAAGTCGTGGAACTGTATTGTGGAGGCACTCTCCTCTGATCCGGCCACAATACCGTACTGTATCGAGTATCTCGATGATAAGTTGGTACATGGGTATAATTTGATCCACAAGTATCGTTTACTGGCAAAAATATCACCTCGGTCGGAGTTTGTGAGGGAAGTCTCCCGTGAGGGGAAATTCGTTCCAAGTTTATACGTGAAGAGCGATGTGTTCCAAAGAGTGTGTGACAATATCGATAGGTATCTTTTATCCCTTGAGGACTTGGACGCGCAGTTACGTGAACTTGTTAGGGATCGGCCATATTTCATGAAAAGTTACCTTTTGAGGGAGGGACCCGTTACTACCCAACTTCTAAACAGTCATCCTGAATTCATGCGAGATTTGAAGGCGAACAAGCGTATAGATAGAAAACTAATCATGTAAATATAAATGTAATATTATCAAGCAAAGAGGATTGCGGGATACTTTACGTATTATAATATAATCTTCAAATATACATAGCATAAGATACATAATCCGTTTCTTATCTAACACACAAGAGTGCTAGATAATACGGTATATATAACTATACAATGTATAAACGGTAAGTGTTAGATAGTGATCTTATCCAAAGTATGGGACAGAAAGAAAAGAAGAATACGAGCATGAAGGGGGTAAGCGGGCAGATCCTGTGCCCGTCCCTTGCGGCTGTCACTAGTTGCTTAGAAACACTTGTGGTGGACGATGGAAGGACCACTTTCGTCGTATTCTTGCTTTGAGATCCACATCTGTTGGAAAGTGGTCAACGAGGCTAAGATGGACCCACCGATCCAGACGGAGTACTTTCTCTCTGGTGGGGCGATGATCTTGACCTTCATGGAGGAAGGAGCCAAAGCGGTGATCTCCTTTTGCATTCTTTCCGCGATACCTGGGAACATGGTGGTACCACCGGACATGACGATGTTACCGTACAATTCCTTTCTGACATCGACATCACACTTCATGATGGAGTTGTAAGTGGTTTGGTCGATACCGGAGGATTCTAGACCCAAGACAGATGGGTGGAACAAAGCCTCTGGGGCTCTGAATCTTTCGTTACCGATGGTGATGACTTGACCGTCTGGCAATTCGTATGATTTTTCAATTGACGAAGATTGAGCAGCGGTTTGCATCTCTTGTTCGAAGTCCAAGGCGACGTAACACAACTTCTCCTTGATGTCACGGACGATTTCTCTCTCGGCGGTGGTGGAGAAAGAGTAACCACGTTCGGAAAGGATCTTCATCAAGTAGTCGGTCAAATCTCTACCGGCCAAGTCGATTCTCAAAATGGCGTGAGGCAAGGAGAACCCGGCGTAAATTGGGACGACGTGAGTGACACCGTCACCGGAGTCCAGCACAATACCGGTGGTTCTACCGGACGAGTACAGCGACAGAACGGCCTGGATGGAGACGTAGAAAGCTGGGACGTTGAAAGTTTCGAACATGATCTGGGTCATCTTCTCCCTGTTGGACTTTGGGTTCATTGGGGCTTCGGTCAACAAGACAGGGTGTTCCTCTGGGGCGACTCTCAGTTCGTTGTAGAAGGTGTGATGCCAGATCTTTTCCATGTCGTCCCAGTTGGTGACGATACCGTGTTCAATTGGGTAACGTAGAGTCAAGATACCTCTCTTGGACTGAGCTTCGTCACCGACGTAGGAGTCCTTCTGGCCCATACCGACCATGATACCTTGGTGTCTTGGTCTCCCTACAATGGATGGGAAGACGGCTCTTGGAGCGTCGTCACCGGCGAAACCGGCTTTACACATACCAGAACCATTGTCAATAACTAAAGCAGCGACTTCTGAAGTGAAAAGGGGGGGAGGGGGGACCAAACAATAATCACACGAGCAAGAAGCAATGTATGTGTGAAAAAAGTATTGATAAGAGGGTTGTTAGTAAACGGTTCAACCAGAAACATAACTGTCGTCGGTAGCACCTTCCTTCCGATCCACAATACTTCCATATCACTTTCCACGAAATGAAAAATAACGCACGTGAACGCCTCCTGGGAAGCATACACAGGGAGAGAGAGGAGGGGGGGGGCCAACACCAATTGCAGCCTGACCAACACCACCACGGCCACCATGCACCCCAGTTGTGGCCCTGTGTGTTATAGGGAGACGCCAGGCATACTTCCCCATAAAATACAGCGCATCAAACGACTTTCGAGAACCGGATCATGAAAGGGGGGGGGGCTGAGGCGAGGCCAAGGGCAGTCGAGTATTAGAGGCAGTCAGGCGGGGGAAAACGACAGCAGCAGCAAACAGCAAAATATAACATACCAGAATCCATTTTTTACGCGAAGAGATCTATCGATTGTTTTGTATCACTTGGTGTTATTCACAAACCGAGGCAAACTGCGTAGTGACCGGGTTCCAACCAGTAAGTCTCTTTTTATAAGAAGTTGCGTTGTTGTTTTTTTTCTCGAAACTCGAAACAAATTTTTTTTCCTGACACCGCGTTACCAAAAGCTGGAAAAGGGCGGGGTAACACCTGGGTCACGTGCCTGAGCCCGGGTGTTACGTGTTACGGTAGACCTGGTGCGGGACTGAACTTCTCAGCTAGGCAGTTTTCCACTACCCGGAGTGCTTTGCTTCTTGCACAGTAGAGACAAAGCATAGCACATATATCTATATGCCTTTTGGACAGAGCGTGCACTGCAAGTACTGGCACAGTCTCAGAGAACGCCCACCACTGTCACTGTTACCCCGGTTGGGCAAATACTCCTGTGTGTTCCTAGCACTATCCTGTCACGTGCAGTTCCGCATCTGACGATTTTCGATTCCGCAGTCACGTGACAGGATAGTGCTAAGTACGTGCTGAAGATGCTATAACAACAGGGTCTCCCCGACTCGGCCGATCATAACTCGATCCACGTTATCAACCTCTACAGTTGCACCTCGGCATCGCAATTGTAAATAATGTGTTCATTTCTAGAAAGTAAAAGCCAGCGATAGCCATAATATACGATTGACAGTACTGCTGTAGCACTTGAGATGCAAACTCTGCCAACTTGTATATAGACAATAATGCTATGCTTATCCTTCACTGTGCAAGAAAGCAAGGCGTTCCGGGTAATGGGAAACAGGCCCTAGAATGGAGTCTTTTCCGTCACTGTAGTAGAGCAGATGAGATGATGTAGTTCGAGTGAGAGTTCTTAGATGCACTGGGATTTAAGCGTGTAGTTCGCTGTCTGAGTGTTTTACCATCTCACAGTAATGGGTGTCTCACGGTGGATCCCCAGGTACTATCTGTACACAGAGGGAGTGGTGTTCGGTACGATACCTCCCTTACCTTTGCCTTCGCACACAGCTCGCTTCGAGGTGAGGATCTGGTCGGCCGGGTAATATCCCCCCCGCCGTGTGTCGTTTGCTGAGCTTGCGATGTTGTACACTACCGAGTCTTGAGATGCAACAGTAGCCTCGGTTCAGGTCAATTGACTCTCCCCTGGTCTACCCCCCACACTTTGAGAATGGCCGGGAATGCTACGAAGAAACAAGTAAAGGCAAACAGATCTGTTCTTAACCAGCTGTACTACGTCACGGTCCCGCTGACTACTCTTGCACTGTACCGCTCGTGGCCGCACTATATCAGGTTCTTCCTGTACCATGTACCATTTGCAGTGGCCGTGTTTGTGCTGGACAAGTTTGGTAGGCCGAAATACGACTCTGCGGGACAATTGACTAGTGAGGGTGTCGATCTGAGACAGAGCGGCGGTGTTGTCGAGTACTTGTTTGATGCGGTGTACTTGACGTGGTTTGGAGATTTGGGGAAAGTCTTGTTCAACACGGGCAAATTTTGGCTCCTGTGGTGGGGGGTACCCATTTACCTAGGTGTCAAACTGTTTGCATTGAAACAAAAATTTATGCCCTCTATGCCAAGGGCTGGCGGGTCTCAAAACTCAACTAACGAACAACAAACAAAGTCAAAGAGACAGTTGAAGAGGGAGAAAAGAGAAAACAAGGGGAAGAGGTAAGCAACCTTCGGACTCCTCGAAGTGTGTACAATGTATTACTTTACATATTTCCACATAATATTTGTCACGATTGTACAATAACCTGGGGGGTCGTCTGATGGTCAACAAATTCCCGTAATCGACAACATAACTCGATTTCTCTTACACTCTAGTTTGAAAGCCCCTGGCTCCTGGAACATACTAGGATACGTACATGCAAAATATACACTATGACAAAAAATACTTCACTTTGTTCTTGACAGACCCCCACAGAGGTGTCCACTGGGGCACTCGCGTCGCCACGAGGGCATCCACCGTGGTGAGAACTCTCTCGTCAAACAATTTCCGCAATGTACTGTTTTGTTTGTAGCGTAACTGGAAGAACTTTAAGTATGCCAATGCAGTTGCAACCGAATACAGCCGCAGGGACAGCACGGCGAGGGGTAACTTGAGAACCGCGCAGCGCACTGCACACACTATCTCAAACACTTGTGCCATGACAAGGAAGGGGCCATTGTAACGTGATATGAACACCGTGATTATTTGATTGGCCCCAGATTTCATATGTTGTCTTAGGGGCAGGAACGGTAGCAGGTTCTCTTTGAAGTAATTCAGCGAATGGAATAGCGCAAATATAGCAGGTGAGTAAGTGGCGTTACTCAGCATGGCGTGGCCCTTGCTGATCAGGAAAAGTGTCAAAAGTACGCTGAATACGAGAAAGTATTGCAAGTTATCCATTTGAGCGAGGTTCTCACTCAGTGTACTCCATTGAAGTTGACCACTCTTGTAAAACTGGTACAGTACTATCCCGTACGTCGCAGTGACGTAAAACAGAATCCATCCGTAGTGCAATCTCTGACTCTGCACGGAGAAGATGGCCAAATGGAATCTTGCACAGTGGTAAAGCGTCAGGAAATGGCCTAAAAACCAATAAAACTGTGGTTGGCGGATCCTGGACCGCAGGATCGCCCCCAGGGGCGCCACCGTCCTCCCGCTGCGATGCCCAGCACCAGCGCGAGCAACCATGATCAGTTGTGTTTGCAGTTGTGTTTGTAGTTCCTCACTACTGTCAAAAGGAACAAGGAAAAAAATTCGCTGTCGTTCTTCACAACTTGAAGTTCGATGATGCTGTGTACGTCTTATATATACAAAAATTCCTCAGTCTTTGGGGAGAGGCTCGAAGGTCAGTGTGTCTTGGTGTACAGTCTGTAGAAGAAGCGCATGTTCTCAAGCTTGATGCAATAGTCCAGTTCTGGCGGGCAGCGGTACCACAAACTGTCACTTTCTTGGACCAATTCCCACGGCCCACCTTTGCCGTGAGGTCCAACAAGGACCGTGTCGACCAGGAATTGCACTGGGAAAGTACGTTTCCCGACTTTGATGTGGGAGTAACTGCCCGCACTCTCCGCAATGAGCAAGTGCGAACCGATTTTGCAGTGCTTGTTCAAGGACTGTAGAAATCGTATGCTCCCGGCTCTGTCCTGTTTGAACAGCTCGTTTGTAGTGAACAAGAGAGTGATGAGGTCCAGGTGTGCCAGGTCCCCGGTCTCTGTGACTGTCAGCACGTCCCTGTTCGTGAATTGAACTTTGAAATCCGCGGAAGTCTGCTTGTACAGCCAGCGATCGTTTATAGACGTAATCATCTTTTGCAAGACGTGATCCCAGTCGGACAAGTCGATGAGGTTTACTTGCAGAGTCCCAGTGCTAGAGTCCTTGGCGAACTTCGCTGGAGTGAATATCGATGCCAATGCTACCAGTTCCGCGCCTGCACCTCCCCCGACACACAGAACATTGCTGTCACTTGTCCGTAGTTTCTCTAGGATCTCCGGGAAGTGTGAGAATAATGAGGCGTAGGAGATCGCTCGCGAGGGTGTCCACCTACACACGTATGCAGTCCTTCTTTCGTCGGTTTTGAAGGCTTCTATATACTCTCTGTTATAAAGACAGGACTTGACATCCTGGATCTGCGCTTCAAGTTGTGAAAGGTTCCCCGAGTACAGTTCTTGTCCAAATGCAACTTTGAACAGATCGATGATCTCTTGTGGGGGTAGTGTTGCACTGTTGTGACCTGGCAGTTGCTTCAAGCTCATGCTGCTCTACTTTGCTCACTTGTGAATTGAATGACCAGATGGTAAGAAATATCCGATGAGCTATTCGAAGAGAGAAAATTCGCAACAACAGATAAAGAAAGAATAGATGAAAACCAAAAAAAGAAGAATAAGTGTATTATTTTATGTAAAGGTTACAATTATACAGATTATGATGCATTAGAAAGGGGAAGAACTTCGAAAAAACTAGAGGATTATTATTTAATAGACTAGATATGATGCAATTACTCTTCGTCTTCTTCCTCGTCCTCTGGGGTGACTTGGTAGAAGGCCAATCTGTAGCTGTTGGTCTTGGTGGAGACAAATCTGATCCAGTCTCTCAATTGGTTCTTCTTCAAGTACTTCTTGGTCAAGTACTTTAGGTACTTACCAGAGAACTTGGTGGTAGCAACAACGGTGACGACGGAACCATCTTCTTGGACGGTGATGGCGTTACCCAAGTTACCGGTAGCGTTCTCGACCTTGATGTGGTCAATCAAGTACTTGGCGTAAGAAGCTGGGTCAAAGACACCGTTCTCAGTTGGAGAAGAGACGTCGACAGTGAAAGTCTTGGTGACTTTTTGGTTCTTAGAAGTCTATATCAAAAAAAGTAAAAGGTTAAAAGAAATTTAACACAGTTATAATATCATTGTTAGTATCACCATTTTGTTTTGGTACAAATTTTGCCTACTGCTATTAACAATCACTTTCAATGAAGGAACTTCTGGAAGGAAAAAAGATATGCAATGATCCTTTAGTGAATTTTTAAAATACAGAATAACAAAATTCTTTCTGACCAGCAGATAATCAGGGAAATATATAACCACCCGATCACTCAATCTCAGAAATATTGTTGCCGTCCATTTAGTGATAAGAACCACACGTTCGTGTTAATAGCTTCGGGAGGAGGTGAGGGAAACATCCAAAAGATTAGCGATAAGCCAGATCTCTCGAAAACCCTCAATCATGAAGCACATACTCTTGGAGCCATTGTATACGATTGATAAACTGGTTGGTTGTCTGGTAATTCAAGAGTAAAACTAGAGAAACACTATGTTAAACTAGCAAGAGAGTCACTTAACACTGTTGCATTGAACAATTTCTGAACAAAGTGAAATTTCCATCAGAACTTTTTTTTGCGTCGTTTTTTTGTAAAAAAAATATTTTTTTCAAAAAAATCAAATTTTGAAAAATGTACGGGTGTAGAAAGCAGTCACAAGTAAATGTGAGACTTTCAATCTTGTTACTTACAGAAGGTTCAGACAGCACCGGGTTTGAGATGCCTCTGCGATGAACTCGAAACCAGTTTTTGTTGTGGTTGATGTTTGGTCGGTTTGCCATACAGAGACTCTGTTCAAGAGTGTATACACCCATTTTACGGAGATCGATCATGTCTGTAGCAGCTGCCGCACCCGTTACATCGCCCAAGATCTTCAAACCAATTGTCTGGGTTGACTGTGAGATGACCGGGCTTGACCACAATAAGGATCACATCATTGAGGTATGTTGCATTATTACTGACGGTCACCTGAATATAGTGGACAAAGAAGGGGACAATTGCTACGAGAGTGTTGTCCATTACGATAAAAGTGTCATGGATTCTATGAACCAGTGGTGTGTTGAACATCATGGTGACAGCGGTCTTACGAAACAGGTGCTAGAGAGTACGAAGACAAGGGAACAAGTAGAGAGCGAGCTGCTGGATTACATCAAGCAATTCATTCCAGAGGGGAATATTGGTGTACTGGGTGGGAACTCCGTACACATGGATAGATTATTCATGTTAAGAGAGTTCCCCAAAGTGATAGACCATTTGTTTTATAGAAACATTGACGTGAGCACTATTATGGAAGTCTCCAGAAGGCACAACCCTGAACTTGCCAACGTTTTCCCGAAAAAGGAGACGGCACATACCGCCAAAAAGGATATTTTGGAGAGTATTGCTCAACTCAAATGGTACCAAGACCACTATCTCAAAAATAAAAATGAAACAAAGCAGTTTGTAGCAAAACGTGCCCGCGAAATAGAGGGAGAAAGTAATAAGAATGATTTGAGCTCAATTATCAAGAGAGAAATCCTAAAGGATTACAAACAGGAAATTTCCAAACGTGAGTTATCGGATAAACAAGATGATGACCTGCCAGAAAAGAAAAGGAAGCAGTGAAAGGGGAGAAATAATGCAAGAATGAAAGAGAATATATTCATTAATAAATTCATGATACGTTCCTTCTTAAAGGTATAAACTATATATCTAATCAACAGTACTTTCCTTTGGTACATTCTTGACAGTTGGATCCTTCTTTTCCTTCTGAACCGGTTTCCGTCTTTTAAAAATATGCCCCCCGCCACTAATCACGTAGTCCTCGAAGCTGTACACACTGGAATCTTCAAAAAGCAAATAGTAATATTTCAAAGTTTGCGAAAACCAGTAACTCGGTAGTGTGTTACGGCCCAACTCGGTAATGTGCCACGTACCTTTTGCACCCTTTGTCTCCTTTTCAACACGAGAGATTGTCATCTGGAACAGTTCTCTACCCCTCTCTCTCCACCGGTTGTCACCAGTGGTTCTAAATAGATAAAAGATCGACTCGATTATCTCGAACGACAAGATTTTCGCATGGCTAGAATCTCTGTCGTTGATCCACAATGGCAACTCCGAGTTTGACCACTTCTCGCCGTTTGCATTCAGGTCAGTTGCTGATAGCACCATGTTTGTAAACCTTTCGTCCTTAATGTAACTGAACGTCCGTTTCTGGGGTCCTACATTGGCGCCCTGGTTTGGTCTTAATGCAACCCGGTTGTTTGTGGACGAGAACTCTTTATTAAACCCAGTGTACTTCCCGGTTAATACATTGTGTATTTTACGTTTCGGGTCGTACTTTTCCTCGTTCGGTCCCACGCCGTCCAGCAATAAAGAGGACGTCTCACCTTCGAACAGTTTGGTCAACTTTATGCAACTTTCCGTAAGATGCTCCGCAGTGTCAAGCAAGTCTTTGTGGAACACGTGTGACCCGTATGCCATTGTGGCACCTAGGAGGCAGGATTCTGGTGAATACCTGAAGTCTCTTCTTAGTTGTACTTCCAACTCATTTGTCGCTTGTTGGTACACTGGATTGAAGATGATTCCAGGAACGACATTGAGGTCCATAGGACTCGATGGAGAAAATTCCATCAAATGGGTAATGTGATACATGGCCTTTTCAAATATTGATGTCGAATTTAGCGGCAGGTCTTTGAGTGTATCGTCGTGCTGTGTTTCATGGAATGTCGCAAACACATCGATGTTCGTCAATGCAACCATTTTGGATAGAGTATCATAAAGGGATATGTAATCTTTACTCGGTATTATCGTATTTGTGAAATTGCTGAAATGGTCTAGTTGTTGGCAGTACACAAATTTCAAATTCTCGTCAATGCTCTTCATTGATTCTCTGTGGTGTTCTCCCTTGGCAATGAGGTCCTCTGTGATAATTTTACATAGTGATGCATCCACGACAGATGGGAAAAGGCAATCCAGTGGGACCCTTTTCGCAGATCTCCATAAGACTTGCAAGGCATGAGAAACTGCATCAAAGTATTCGTTCTTGGAAGTCAGTTGAGTCAGTTTAGTCAGCTCTAAAGACATCTGTATTAACAAACCGACTTGCGACTCCTGATAGGGGAACCTATTGCTCAAGGATGTTTTCCATGGATACTGTATCACGGGTAGTCTGTTTGGTGTATCGTAGGACCTTAGTATAAAATCCCCGACTCTCTTAGCCGCCGCGAGTAGCCTCTCCTCTCCTGACAGTTCATAAGCTGATATCAGCCCACCGAGTGCGCGTGAAGCCAAGTCCGGGATGTTAACCAAAGTCGAAATCGTAGCTGGCACTTGCCAATCGACTTTAGCGATTGTCTCCACAGCGTCGTTGAATTGCGCCGTGCGGTTGAAAATGTATAATGTCTCGAGTGTATCGACCAAATTGAGCGGCCAAGGGTCATCCGCCCATTGCGAGCTGATCTGGCTCCATGACCTATCAAAAACATCTTTAATCCTTTCAAGCATGGGGCCATCCCGCTCTGTGATATTAGCTGGGAATCCACCTGCGATCAAGTCTGTACTCCCACTATTCGGAAGCGCAACCTCCAAATGGACCGAGTACTTCCTTTTGAACTGGCGCGGGTCCGCATTCGGGGCCTCTCGCGTCGGATCGCTTTCCGGTGATCGGACTAAAAGCGGGAAGTACCTGTTCTTCGTGGGGAGATCCCTTACTGCCTCGTTATCATCGTTTAGTAAATCATGTATATCGGTACTAGCCTGTGCATGTTGTTGTGCGGTACTAATTGTCGGGAGAAGTTCGTTCTCTGCGTACGAATTGAGTATATCGATTTCGTTTTGGAAAGTGTAATAGAACAGTAGAAGGACTGTTGTGGAGAGCAGTAGTACCGACTTCACTTTACGAACAACAAACCTCAGCACCTTAAGCGGGGGCATCTTGTGACCCGCTCGCGACATGCTGATCTGATTTCCGTTGACAGCTTGACTCTCACACTCTCGTGTTTACTAATCGCCGGAACTATCAGTACAAATATATATATTTTCAAATAACACGCTTAAATGCATGTACTATACGGCCAACTGGTCCAAGAAGAGCCAGCCGGAGTTGGATTCGCGCTTGTCACTGGTTGTGAGATAGATAGAAGGCAAATTGCGGAAGGGCCAGCTGTCATGGCAATGTTACGAAGAACGAGTAGTTAAGTGATCTCGAGATGGATCTCTCTTTGTTGGGCATGAAAGGAAAACTGTCGTTTTATATCTAATCTTTTTCTATACGTTAATAATAAATATACATCATGTGTGTGTGTGGATACGGGGGGGGGGAAAGGGATGACTCACGCCTTCTTCTTCTCGATATATACTCTCTCGTCGTTGTCACCTTCCAACAGCTTCATCTCCAACTCGACTTGTTCCAACTGTTCCTTCAAGGCGGCCTCGTCCTTGATGGGGCTCTTGTCGAACAGGGCATCCTCTGGTCTTCTGTATGAGCCACCTAGTCTATCCCACAGGGTGGTGAATTGACCGAAGTTGTACGAGAAGTACAAGTGGTGGACAGTGTGGCACGCTGTACCGTTGACGATCTTGTTGTTGTACATGTGGTTCCCGTCGTGGATCATGATGGTCCAGAAGTTGACGAAAGTGAACAGGCACAGGTACGACGCCTTCTGCAAGGGGAAGATCATTGGGTACAGGTGGTAAGGTAGGGATTGGAAGTAGCCGTCGACAGGGTTGAAAGCGTGGGATGCGAATGGAGTGCAGACCAGCCATTTGTGGTGAGGCTTATGCAGGATTCTGTAGACGTTTGGCCAATGCAGCCATCTGTGAGCCAAGTAGACACCGCAGTCTGTGAAGAAAATGAACGAGGCGATCTCTTTGACGATGTTGGTCCAGTCCTTTTTTGGGTCAGACCAGTACAGTTTCGAGTGACCGTTCAATTCCAGCACAAACCATGGGACCGTTAGCAGAGACATCCAGGGGATGGCACTCAAGGCCAGCTTCATTTCCATCCGCAACTGGTTCTGCAAGTATCTTGGGTGGTTGAAAATGGTTCTGTCGAACACGAAGATGTACGACATCGTAGCGAAGGACAGGTACAGCAACCAACCGAAGAATGTGACGATGATCCACAGGGAGAAGGCCTCTCTAATCAGGTTGTACCTTGGCAGCAACGACTTGAAAGTGTAGTCGGTGACGTCGAACAGGAACGGAGTGTGCCCGTAGACGTCCATATTGACGTGTGGTTGCGAGTTGACCATCTTGACGGTCTCGGAAAGCATGGTACAGTTGTCAGCAGCGTACGATTGCAAATCCAGCTTGTTAATCCATTCTGACCCGACATTGTGGATCAGTTCGTATGGGAACAGCTTACTGTAGACTTTGTCGAACACAAAGGTGTCCACGGTCTCCAATACCAGATCCATTTTCTGTGATATAGTCTAGCTGGTTGGAGTGGCGGGTGAGATCAAGTAGAGAGAGTCGCAACAACGAAACAGAGATCGGGGAACTACAAGGGCAAGACAACTCCCGGTCTGCTTTATATAACGTTTGCAACGGGCCTACCGCACCAACACCTGTGTAGCACAAGACGATGGCCCACAGCGCGCAGCCCGCTGCCCTGCTTACACGACGAGGCGTGGAATACGACATAAGCGGGATACCACCGCTCCCCGTAAACGAGCCCTTTGAGCCATCGTACGCATATTTCGGCGTCGTTTACGGGTTTCTGGGCGGTGCCAGATCGGGGAATCCTGCAGGCACCGCTGGCGGGCGGCGGGCGAAAGAGTGTCTCGGCCGCTAAACGAGCTGCGGCGCGGTATACGAGGCGGCTCCGCTTCTGTTTAGGGTTCGCTCGTGTGGTGCGGTTAGGGCTTGGTGCGGTTAGGGCTTGTATATTTAGGGCTTTGTGGGTTAGCGCCGGTGATGGTGGATTACTAGCTTCTAGCATAGTTATCTGCAGGAGGGCTGGGCTGGGGTCACACCCAGAGCAGCTAGACCTCACGGAAGAGATGTATTTATTAGATAAAATCAATGTCTTCGGACTCTTTGGTGATTCATAATAACTCTTCGAATCGCATGGCCTCGTGCTGGCGATGGTAGGCTAGTGGCCATACGCGTCTTGTAATTGGAATGAGTACAACGTAAATACCTTAACGAGGAACAATTGGAGGGCAAGTCTGGTGCCAGCAGCCGCGGCCCAATAGCGTATATTAAAGTTGTGGCAGTTAGAAAGCTCGTAGTTGAACTTTGGGCCTGGTTGGCCCGTCCCGATTTTTTCCGCGTACTGGGATGCAACCGGGCCTTTCCTTCTGGGTAAACCTTGGGCTCCCTGTGGGTCCTTGGCGAACCAGGACTTTTACTTTGGAAAAATTAGAGTGTTCAAAGCAGGCGTATTGCTCGAATATATTAGCATGGAATAATGGAATAGGACGGTCGGAGGTGAACTTCTTGGATTTATTGAAGACTAACTACAATGTCTGGGTAAACGCGAGCAACGCTACTCGCTTCGCTCGTATCGTTGCGAGTGGCATGTCGGAGCTCAACAGTGATCAATTGTCTCTGTATGTTCCTCATAAAGGGAACTGGGTTTCATGATCTGCGGCGTCTATATAATAAGTTGGTGAAGCTGGACCAGACCTCATTAGCTTGGGTCTGTCCGGCTTACTTGTTGCTTATCGCTATACTTGTCTGTTACATGTTGCGGTGCGCTGCCTTAGGGTTTAGTGAACTGGGTTTACCGTCCACACGTGACTGTCACGTGCTTCGAATTAGAATATCTTTATATTGCAATTACTGCTCCAGCAGAGCCGCTAGGACAGTGGTATTCACGTTGGAGGTTCCAAACAGGTAGGTGCCACGATTGAACTTTCTTCACTTGCTACACTGCAAAGTATGACTCATTTGGATTCTATGGAAGATATTCTGGAGCAGAATGAAGTCGGCCCAGTAGAAGACGGCGAGGAGGAGGACGAAGATGGCGAGGAAGAGGAAGAAGAAGATGATGATCAAGATGACGAGGATGACGATGATGACGATCAGGATGAAGATGATAATATGGATGTGGAGATAGAGGATGAAGAACAGGAGGATGAGCCAGAGTCCAAGAAACCCAGCCATGAGCCAGAAGACAGTGACAGATCCGAGGCAGCGGAGGCAAGTGCCAATGACCCTGCTGTCAAGCAGGGTCCCTTGACTTCAAACCTGCACCATTACTATCTGTCTATGCTGCAGGCCAGCAAAGTGGCTTCGACGTACTCGATCTACCCGTCAGCAGCGATCCCGATACAAACGAACGTCAATGCTCTAACAGTGTCGAAGGGGCTAAAGTACCTGTTCTTGGGTGGGGCCGATGGATTCATTAGGAAATTCGATCTCTTGGCCACGCTACAGGGGAAGTTATCCCTCACTATACTTCAAAAACACTCTCTTGCAGAATCGATATCAAACGCAGGTGTCTTGATGTCCTATTGGGAGAACGAAATACCCGTCTCGAGGAGTAGTCTACCGGCATCGGGTAACATGTACCAGCCACAGGTAAGCCCAGTTTACTCGCTAGAGGTCCACGAGGAGTGTCTCTTCCTGTTGAGTGGGCTGCAAAATGGCGGGATCACTATGCAAGGGGTCAGGTATGGGGAGGGTCAGATAGCACACTACTTCAAGGCGCACAGTAACGTAGTCAACATTTTGAGACTTAACGGTACACAGGATAAATTTCTGTCCGCATCGTGGGATAAACAACTGCTGGAGTGGGATCTAAACAGAACTCAGGAACCGATAAACAAGTATAAAGGCACGAACTCGGAACTCTCCGCGCTGGAGTATAGACCGTTGTTTTCGACCGTGACATTGGAATCAATGAAATCAACCTCACAGCCAGACAGCGACGAAGAGATGGATTCTTTGTTCGGTGACGAGGACGAGGATGAGGAAACTAAACAAGACGGCAAAGACAACGAGTTTACAAACACAGCGACAGAGGCACGCCCAGCTGACGAAATTTCTCAGACAAGCCTTAACACCGTGTACGATGAAACTGTGTTCATGACCGCCGGACTCAATGGGAGCGTCAACATATGGGACAAGAGAACCACCTCGCAGCCTGTGTTGTCGCTCCCCAGGGGGGCCAAAGTTCCACCTTGGTGTCTCTCTGCTTGTTGGGGCGCTTCTGGTGACTCCATCTTCGCAGGGAGAAGAAACGCATGCGTGGAAGAGTACGACTTGAAGATGCCACTCCAAGTCAAGAGCACGCTCAAACTACCAAGCATATCGGGGCCCGTCTCCTGTGTTAAAGCGCTGCCCAACGAGAAACACCTCCTAATTGCATCTAGAGACAATATAAGACTGTACGATACCACTACTCCGGCAAATGGTAACCCGTTCCTAATCGTACCGGGACATCATGGTGGTGTCATTTCAAACATCTACATCGACCCAACATCCCGGTTCATGATCAGCACCAGTGGAGACAGAGGTTGGCAAGGTACTTCAACGGACACAACACTCCTATATGATATAGATTTACAGTGATTCACAACAACGTATGATGCTGGGAACTGTACAAGAGAAAAAAAACTACGATGGGATCACTCTGATAATCTTGAGCTCTTTACGTTTTTATCTATTCTGATTATGAAACTTACAGACCAAGACATCGTTAACGGTCTCATTCTTGTCATTTATTCTGGGGGGATGTATCAGTGGAACGAGGGTTACTCGTTTATGTAAAGTAGTATACCCATTGTTACAGGTAACACGCTACATAGTGTTCGCCTAAGCCAAACAAAATCAGGTTTACCCTTTTAAGAGTGGGGTTTACCTGTCAGATACCTTGATTTCTTTTTACGATGCTTTAATGCTCCATTGCATTATCTGCGGCGCACCCCATATCCAGATATTTACGATATTGAGATAGTTCGTGATACTTTTATAGCTTGCTGGCTTTCCTTTATGCAAGACACCGTACTTACAAGTTATGAGAGTATGTTGATAAAAATGTATTTTCAGCAAGGTGAGTCCCCAATATCCAAAGAACGTTCAACTAGAGATATCAATATTTTAGTTATTGACGCCTAAGCCGTGTTGGTCTATTCTACAATAATTTTAGCTTTACGTAGTCCCTGAGATGTTTGAGTAGGAGGATAGTGTGAAGATAAGTCGTTGATCTCTTCTTGGGAATAGGCTCATAGCACGTTATAATCCCGGCATGTGAGAACACTCACTCAAAACTGTGTCTGAATCCAGGATTCAAAGAAATAACCAGATTTAGTCAGGCAAGTACGACTGAGATAACTTGTATAATTACGTATACAACGTAAATAAGAATATCAAGCACAACCTTCTTTAGAAGAAGGAACAGGCTTCTCTGTTCTGTAGATTCAGACGGTACGGAATATATTCTACAGGGTCATTGAGACCACGGTACAATGTCACTTGAGCAATAGAGTGCTGAATAACAAGTATTTGTTCTGTATAGTTTTGACCAGGGGTTTAACCGTAAGCATTTAACTCTTAATCTTGTATTCCGCAACCACTAAAATGAACAGTTTTGAAAACGTGATAGGCACATTCTAGCCAATTCACGATTTATTTTTTAAATAAAACAGTCTTCTTTCTTGCTAGGGTATTGTAACAATGATCAATGAACGGCATGTAGTCTTCTGTTTTTAGAATCGCGATTTTGTTCCTCTTTTAGGCGTAAAAGAGCTACTTCTCACTACATGTAAGATATGCAACACGTAGGGGTCATACGTTAAAAGTTGGTATCAGTACTAGGATGTGAAGTTGAAGCGTGGATTTTCCTCTTAAAAACTTGATTGTTTACAATCCTACTTTAGCTCTTAAAGTTAGCTGCAATTTTATAAACCTAATTTTAATGGATTGCGGACAGTCGAAGAAGTTCTAACTTCGTCAATTCGGAAAAAGACTATGGGGGCTACAACTTACAACTTTGATGCTTGTCAAGGGGGACGGCTTACTCGTCCAGGATAATTCGTAGGTCTAACTGGAACATACCTTTTCAAACTACGTTATGATAAACATGAAAAAAACAAACATAGAAATGGAAAAAGATTTTAACTGCATCATTCTCAGGGATGACTCAATTTATTTCTACTTTTACGGCAATTAAATATCGAGTCATAAACTACTAAATAGTGAATTATTTGGAATATAAGTGGAATAAATTCTTACAAATGTTTATTCGATAGTGTTTTCTTCCATTAATTTGGACCTAATAAAAAAAATAATAAATAAAACAAACTATTAGCATTTTGCGACACAAACCGGAAATTACAGAGAAGAACAAGACATCATGGAGCAAAAGAAGCCCCTAACCTGTTTGATCATTGGGGAAACCCCATCAACGCAGTTTCTTGGTTGGAGGTTGAGTTTATCCAATACTTTTGTTCTGTTAACATCCCAGTACGTTTCCGTTGATGGGCTGGTCGCTTGGAAATCTACAAAATTAGGCGCTAATTTCTACACTCCGAATATTTTCACCAAGGATCTGAATGAGCTTGGTGAGAAGTTATTAGTCACCTCCCCAGAAGGTGTTACGAAATGTAAGTACGATATCGATATTATTGTCGTGAGCGCAATTTCCATTGAGAGGTTCGAAGATTATTGCACCGATTTAGTGTCCTTTTCCAACAAGAACACCATTGTGCTTGTAAGTTCGGATTTTGGGTGTGAGCTGGAGCCGTTCGCTTTGAAAGTCTTTGGAGACAGTTGTAAATGCGTATTGTCTATTCTGTGTGAGGTGGAATGCAGACAACTGTCGCTCGGTTCATACGCTCTTGTCAACGACGACCATTGCTGCATTTATTTGGGTGTAAGTTACAGCTCGAAAACGTACAGTCATAACCAAAAGATGATTGTAAATGCAAACTATGTCAATACCAGTCTATTTGATAACAATACTAGTATGGCCAAATTCGTCAATTTTCTGCAGATGACCAAATGGATCAGCATTCAAGAAATGTCGCAGGAAAGCTCCATGGCGTTAAAGATTTGGGAATGTTTGATACCCAAAATTGCATTGAACATTTTGACGGTCATATACGAGCAATTTGATTACGATATATTGCTCGAGACGAAAAATACGGAGACGATATTTCAAGATTTGGTCAAAGAGTTATTCACAATCTGCAAGGCGCAATGCCATCAGGTTGTTCCAGTTTTCTGTCGCACTGATGACGTTACAGGAGATCAAATTGATTTTGATAAAATTGTAACGTATAACAAAAAGAAGAAGAGGGAGTTGATCAATACTACCGCAAACGAGCACCCTGAGTATTTGTCACTACCGTTCGAGCCTTACTGTTTTTTCCACAAGTTTGAGTATCCCGCCCATATACTGTTGTACCAACCCATTGTATTAGCAAACCGTTACAAAGTTGAATGCTCCAATGTGAATTTTCTATTTGGGTTTTACTCAAGGCTCCTCTCGCTGAGTGGGCTGTCAATCAATGGCGGGCATCACAAACGGCCCACATCGCTCACAATTGAGAGCAACTTTCATAGTTTGGAGACAGAGGTCAAAATGTCCGACGTTCGCGAGGAGCATCATGACAACTTTGATACAAGTACAGGGGAGGTCGTTGGTGGCAATGGTGTTGACTTGAATCTGCCCTCTGATCTGAAAAAGCTGTACTTAACTGCTGAAAACATGGGCCAGACGAGTCAAGGTGAAGGGAGCAAGCTGAATAAAGGAGAGGAGAAACAGGATCGACCACTCTGTGACTTTAAACAGGATCCAGAATTGCCCAAGGACAGCAAAGTCTCGTTACTGAATTCGTTACTTGAGTTCAATTGTAACGATTTCAACGATACAAGTATTGTAAAGATTCATCGAGCTCGCTCTCAGGGGAGGTTCGCACACAATTTAGACAGCAGTCTGGTCCCTTATTTTAATAAGCAAACTCCCTCGAAACGGTCGAACGATGCAGTACAAGCGTTTGAAGCGCAATTGAGGAGACATTACCACGAGCAGCTCGCCACTGAGTACAGGTCGCTGTACACGCAGCTCATGCACCCTGATTCTCCAACGCAACTGGAACTAAACGATCTGAAGAGGCAGCATTTGTCGATCGAGTCACAGCTGTGGAGAATGAACAGGCGGTTCAACGAGTTCCAAGGCACCGTTGCCAGGCCACTGCGGAACAGAGCTTACGAGGACCTGTTGCGGCACGTCGAGATCCTTAACCGTGCCAATGCAGGCGATGTGCTCATGTTTACAACTAGTCGGTACGGGGAGGCAGACACGTATCAGCGGTTGAAACAGGATGAGGAAAAGATTCTTGAGTTGTTCAAGAAACGGTAGTCCTTTTAAGCCACCTTACTTCAATAATATATGTACTCATTCGTAAATTCGAGTAAAACAGTATCGTTTCAGGGAAGGGAGGGGAGTATAACCTGACCCTGCCGTTTCAGAACATCGCGACGGTGGTAACAGAGTCTCTGGTCCATGCTCCCGGTCCACTGTCAAGTTTGTCGCTGGATCCAAAGAATTTATAATATTGAAAAATTTTTGACGTCTTCGATGCGATGAGGTACAACTTGAAGGTTAGTTCCAACAGTGGCGGAGCAGTCGCAGAGAGTCTCGCACGGACAGTACAGTATGAGTGACGGTGATCAACAGTTAGAGGATTTGTTTGCCTCCCTGAGGGAGGTTTCTAAGGGCGCAGACCGCGAGGAGAAGAGTGGAGAATCGGCAGAACAGGACGATAATGTTTTGCAATTGGATCACGACAAGAGGGACACGGAGCGTATTTTCCGGGACATAGAGGTCGGGTTGAAGAAACTGCCGAAGCTGGATACTGGGTTTGACTTGCTCGTTACTGGCTGCCCGGAGAAGGTGCGTCCTGACGGTCTGCTCGAGGACGGGACGAACGTGCCGACGAAACGGTCAGTCAGTGACGACTGGTTTACGCTGCCGAAGCCTAGCGATGACAAGCGTCGTGAATTGCAGAGGGATCTGCTTTTGATCAAGCACCGTGCAGCGCTGGACCCGAAAAGACACTACAAGAAGGACAGGTGGGTTGTCCCGGACAGGTTTTCCGTTGGTACGATCGTGGAGGACAAGACGGAGTTTTACAGTAGCCGGTTGACGAACAAGCAGCGGAAACCGACGATCTTGGAGACGATGATGGCTGACGACGCGAGCAACAAGTACTTCAAGCGGAAGTACGCTGAGATCCAGCAGCAGAAGATGAGTGGAAGGAGGGGGCACTTTAAAAAGACGAAGGACGCTAGGAGGAGGTTCTAAGACTCGTCTCAGATAGTAGAAGGTACATGGCAATTCGTATAGGTATATATATATATATATATATCTTGAGATAGAAAAGGTTTCAAATCAGAGTTAGAAGTTGATTGGTTTCGAGTACGCGGCCATGTTTGCCTCTTTGAACGCTTCGGACAAAGTTGGGTGTGCGTGGCAGACTCTTGAGACGTCCTCTGCGGACGCACCGTACTCTAGTGCGAGCCCGGCCTCCGCGATCATTTCACCGGCGTTGGGCCCAATGATATGGGCGCCCAGGATTCTCTCCGTGTCCGCATCGATAAGGATCTTGACGAACCCCTCCGTGTCCTGGTTACATTTAGCTCTGGAGTTGGCGACGAAGGGGAACTTCCCTACTTTGTAGCTGATACCGTCCTCCTTGAGTTGTTTCTCCGTCTTGCCCACCCACGCGACCTCTGGGTGCGAGTACATCACAGAGGGGATGTTGTTGTAGTTGACGTGTCCCTGCCCAGTCTTGAACAGTTCCACGGCGGCGATCCCCTCTTCTTCGGCCTTGTGTGCGAGCATGGGTCCGAAAGTGACGTCTCCGACGACTTTGACGTTCTCGTGTTTCGTGTTGAACTGGTCGTCGATGACGAGGCGGCCCTTTGTGTCGACCTCGAGGCCGATCTTCTCCGCGTTAAGCCCCTGCACGTATGGTCTCCTACCCACAGCAACGAGAAGAACATCCGCCTGCAGGGATTCCTTTTTCCCCGAGGCTGTATCCTCGACTTCGATGTTGACGACTTCTCCGTCCCTAGCGGCAGACAGGACCTTCGTGGCCAGCTTGAACTTGATCCCCTGTTTCTTGAGCAGTTTCTGCGTGGTGGAGGCGACCTCGTCGTCCATGGACGCACCGATACTTGGCTGGTACTCCAAAACGGTGACCTCGGACCCGAGTCTGTTGTACACGGACCCCATCTCGAGTCCGATAATCCCCGCACCGATAATTGTGAGTCTCTTGGGGACCTCTTGCAACGAGAGCACCCCTGTCGAGGAGACAATCCGTTGTTCATCGATGGTGATCCCGGGGAAAGGTGTCACCTCTGACCCAGTAGCAATGAGCACTTTCTCCGTGTCGAGAAGCAGCTCCTCCTCGACGGCTCCCTTGACCCCCTCGACGGGTTTGACACGGATCTGCGTGGGCGACTCAAACGACCCCTCACCCTTGTAGTAAGTGACCCCGTTCTTCTTGAACAGCATCTCGACCCCGCCGGTCAATTGCTTGACCACTTTCTCCTTCGCGGCCATGAACTTCCCGAAGTCAAGCTTAACAGCCCCCTTCGTGACAACAATCCCACGCGTCGCAGCGTCCCCACCGACCATCTGGTGGTACAACTGCGAGTTGTTCAGCAGCGACTTCGAGGGGATACACCCGACATTGAGACACGTGCCCCCCGCTGGACCCCTCTTGTCAATACACGCCGTGTTGTACCCGAGCTGCGCAGCCTTGATCGCAGCAACGTACCCTGCAGGCCCCGCCCCTATCACGACCAGGTCGTGCTTCGCGGACCGCGTCGCGTACTGCCTCGCCTGTAATAACCCACGTTTCAACCACTGCATTGCAAGAGTGTATGCGTGCGTACCACCACTGCCATCTCCCCTTATCGCACGTGTGTTGGTTCTGTTCAGATTCTTCCTTTATATATTAATTACATATGTATTATATCTGTGTTTTAGCCCGCGTGCGGTTGGCTGGGCGGGGCCGCGAGCCTGGAGGTCTAGGCTGGGGCGAGCCTAGAGAAGCGTGGCTCCAGGCTCGGCTCCGCCCGGAGGGCCCTGCCTAGCCGTCCTGCCGCCTGCCTAGACGAAGACCAGCCGGGCTGGGATGACGACGTAGGGCAGGTACAGGGCGAGCAAGGTGAGTGCTGTAGCCGTGGAGACACCGCCCGCTGCGCAGCGCAGCACCACCGCTGCACAGCAGCACAGCGACGTGAGCGCCGCGTTGTAGCCGTACACTTTGAGCAGTCCCCGGAGCAGCGAGTTGTCCGTCTGGGTCTTGTTCTTCCTGGGCCCCAGACGGTGCAGTCTCCCAGGGAAGTAGAAGAACAGGGGCAGCTGGAAGACCAGCTCGACGAGCACGAATGCTTGCATCCACAGGGGCCGCTCGCGCAGCAGGAAGTCGTCGTTCTGCCGGATGTGCCATTGAGCGAGAGCGGGCACGAGCTGCCACCGCGCGGGGACGACGACCGTCGCATCGACGAGCACCGTGATGACGATGTGCAGCAGAAAGTACCACTTGTAGAAGGCCTGTTCGCGGCCAGACTGTAGTGCGGGCATTGGCCTGTCGTGAGTGCAGTGACGGGTCGCTTCTCGTCCGCGTACGACGTGACTCTGCCCGTTGTCGACCAGTGCGTGGATCTCGACGACCTGCTCGTCGTCTTGTGTTCGATGCAAGGCTTCGACGCGTCGTCTTCTGCACGTGACGGGGCACAGCCGTCTCGAGGTAGTCTCTCTTGGCGATTCGTTATAACTGGAAGTTCCATCGTTGTTCCCCTATACCTCTCACTCTCACGGGACAGCACGCCAGCGATGGCGCAGAGTAGAAGCATTGTGCCGATCGTGCCACCTGGGTGGAAGGCCATCTACGACGACGAGTACCAGACCTGGTACTTTGTGAACTTACAAACGAAGCAGTCGCAGTGGGACGAGCCCAGGGGCACGACATGGCCCCCACCGCCCAACTCGCAGCCGTCGACGTATCCGCAGCAGCCAGCGTATCCGCCTCAACCGGTGTACCAGCAGCAACCAATGTACCCTCCACAGCCCATGTACCCTCCACAGCCCATGTACCCTCCACAACAGCCCATGTATGCGCCTCAACAGCCCACGTACGCACCGCAGCAGCAGCAGCAGAAGCGTGGAGGGATGAACGGGATGATGGGGGTCGGTGCTGGGGTGCTTGGGGGTGTGCTGTTGGCAGAGGCGTTCGACCACAGAGGCGGCGGCGGTGGGTACTATAACGGCCAGCCAGATGTCATAGAGAACAATTACTACAACGACAGCAACAACGTGAACGACATGAACAACGACGACTACGACAACAGCGGTAACGACAATGGGTTTGACGGCGGCGACGGTGGGTTTGACGGCGGCGACAACGGGAACTGGTGACATTCGTGGGTTTCTTCCACAAGACCCTCACACAGTGAGCATCGCGTACGTGATCAGGTCGACTAGCGCATCCTGGACACCGTACTCTTCCATAAGTCTATACAGTATACCGTTTATATCAACGTCGTCCACGGCAGCCTGGCCACGGGTCAGCTGTAACCGGATCTGCATCCGCGGGTACAGAAACCCGCAGTACTGTTGGTCGAACACGATCGGCATCTCCACGAGCAAGGCCCTCTCGTTCCTGAGGTCCCGCAGAGTGATGGAACCGGACAGGTGACTCTCATCGTAGTGCAACCGCGCTTGGAACTTGTTTCGAAGGGCAACGCGTAACTGGTCCCGTTCGTACACCAGCCGGTTGTACTCGTTGCAGGTGAACAGAAGCACGCTCACGTTCTGTGTGCACCCGTCTAGCAACGGTTGTAGCGCCAAGTGATGGCCAGGGGAGACGTGTTTCACTCGGAGCGACCGCAGAACCTCTTGCCGGGAGGAGTACTGCAACTCGAGTAGCAACTGCAGTGGTGAAGCTGCGTTCCGTTTGAACACGCACTCGAGGGAAACCGTCTGCGCGTCCAATTCAACGACATGGAGCGTCAGGTACGGGTACAGCACTTTGGTCAAGTACTTGAGCCGCAGTCTCATGTTCAGCACGGGCAAAGTGTCGTACTTCAGCAGTAACTCTTCTTGAAGACCGGACCCGCCGTCGACGCGCACTCGAGACTCGGCGGTCGTCTGGTCCGCAGGTCCACCCGAATCAGACCTCGACAGCAGCATCAGGTCGATCAGCATCTTCGCAGCGTTCTCGTCCGCTTGCCGCCGTGGCATCGCAGACGCGGTCTCCCGGGGTCCAGCGGCAACAGGTCGGCGTAGTTCCTGCTTCAATGTGTCCAGATCCCTCAGCATTGCGTCCCGCTGGGCAAGCAACTGCTCCCTCTTGTCCATCAGGGCAAGCCGCTTCCTGTCGGACTCCCCCAGCAGTGACGAGTTCCGACTGTCGCTCCCATCGGAACCGCTACCCTTCGGATGCAACTGTATACCGGGCCCACCAACGGCCCGCGGACTCGATACACCACCGCTGATGTCACTGGTGAAGTCCATTGGGTGTGTTGACCGTGATTCCTTGGTTTTTGGTTGCTCTACGGTGCTGTCGCCTTTTAAGCTGTAATTGAACCCAAAAGCATACTACTTGGGCAGGACCTCGAAGGACTGCAAGGCGGAGGTAGATATGGACAGGTACGACCGTCAGGTGCGGTTGTGGGGGAACGCAGGTCAAGATCTGGTGCGTAGGTCGCACCTGTGCGTTGTTTCGCGCGGGGAGACGCCGCTGCTGCAAGAGATACTGAAGAATTACGTGCTTCTTGGAGGTTCCCGCATCACGCTGTATCTGGATGCTGAGGGTGGCAGGAGTAACCATCTGTTGTACGGTGATCTGCGGGAGGCGCTGGCCCCGTTGAACCCAGAACCACTGGAATTGACCACCCACCGCGTCAATTTGAACAGTTTCGTGATCCCCAACTCGGAACGGTACTCCGCTATCGTGCAAGTCGGTTTGCCCGTTGGGCTGCGGCACGAGGGAGACCTGTCACCTCCAGTGATACACTGCTTTGCTCGCGGGCTTTGTGGTTACGTTCATTTGCAATTGAGCGAACCGCATTTGCTATTGGACCCTAGAAACGAGTATACGATACCCAGTCTCCGGTTGGACAATCCCTGGGGGGAACTGTCCCAGTACATGGACTCTATACACGTAGAGCAGATGGACGACGTCCAATTGTCGCAGCTACCCTTTGCTGTGCTCCTCTACAAGACATTGAACACACGTCGGGCCGCGACCACTGCGGCACAACTTAAAACTGTGCTGGCGGAGACATACCTTCATGGACTCAACCCAAGAGCGCAAAGTGACCTCAACTACGCCGAGGCCGTCAGATTTGCCCATTTGGCCTTTACAAAGAACAGGCAAGACGGACTACTGAACCGGTTGACGCGGGATGTGTGTCCCTTGCTCGAGCAAGAGAACAAACTCGGATTCCAGGACACAATGAACCAGTACATCGCAACATTGCTGTCAACTTTGAAGCGATACGCGGATATGCACAATGGCCATTTCCCGCTCGATGCGACTCTACCAGATATGGAGTCCACTACACACAACTACAACGCGCTGAAGCGGGTGTACGAGGCAAAGGCGGCCAAAGACCTTGCGGACTTCAAAAAACTCATACCAGGCGATATCGAGATTCCTGAGCACGTCATCGACGAGTTTTGCCGGAACACTAAAACTACAGAGTTATTCGAGCCCTTGGGCGTCTGCCGCGGTCCACCAGATTCATCCGCCCCACCGTTGCTCGATGCGCTCAAAAGGTGTCAAGAAGGCAAAACGGTCGACCTTCCGCAACTGAACGTCACTTTCAGTTATCCGACAGAGACGTACATTGCGGGTCTTGTAACGCAAGAGCTGGTCAAACTTATCACGCACCAGTTCGTCCCGATAGATAACTGCTTTGTGTACGATGCCCTTGATCCTCAGAACATGGCAACGTGTCGGTTGTGAGTATGCGGTATAAAATTGAGAGATGTATAAAATGTGTGTGCGTAATGGAATTCATAAGTCGTCGAAACTCCCCTGCACGTTCGACTTGCCCTGGTCTCCCTTCTTCCTCTTCAAAATCGTCTCCTTCCAGTCTTTGTCGATCTCGTCGTCGTCGTCTTTGTCACTTGTAGAGCCCTGTCTTGCCAACTCCTCCTCGATAGCTTTCCTCTTGCGGGACATTTTCTCCCTGCGCTCCTGTTTGGTCTCCTTCGTGTCCGTTTTGTTGGACCAGGCAACGTTCTTCTTCTTAAGTTCGAATTTGAGCTTCTTCTTGTCGTTGATTTTGGCAAGGTTCTTCAACTCCTCCAATCTCTTCTGTTCTAACTTCGCGTCCCTGTACGCGAACGTGTCCATATCCACAGGTGGTGGATCCATGAGCCACCCGTCACCAAAGGTGACCTCCTCTTTATTTGCCAGATTCTTTGTGATTTCCGGCATCCTGGGCAGTCTGAACAGGCCGTACATCTTTGCAAGTCCGACGAAATCGAAGTTCTGCAGTCTGAAGATCGAGTGTGCCGCGTGTTTCGAGTAGTACCTAATGAACGCGACGTACGACTTGACCGCGTAGTCGAATCTGTCTCTGTCCTCGAGGATCCACTGCAGAAACGTATTGTAGAACTGCTGCGCTTGTCCCTCTATCTCCGGGTCCTGCAGGGAGACGTCCTCCTCTATCACGACGTTCTTGACGGCCATGAACCCTACGAAATCCTCCTCACGGCCCTCGTTGAGGAACGTGACGGCTTTACCAATCCTGTTGGCCCTTCCTGTCCTACCGCATCTGTGTAAGAAGAGGTCTGTGTCAGTTGGTGGGTCGAGCTGCACTACGAGTTCGACGTCCGGGATATCGATCCCTCGGGCCGCAACGTCTGTGGTCAGTAGTACCGCGCTCCCCAAATGTGACGCAAATGCGTCGAGTGTCTTAATCCTTGAACTCGTTTGCAGTTTCCCATGGAGGGAGAACAGTTTCACGTCTTGTGTGATGTCCCCCCTAGAGAGCAAGTGATTCATGAAGCTGTAAAAGAAGGTGACAGAGATGCAAGTCGGGAAGTACACTATACATTTCTTGAACTTGAACCTGTTGATCAGCGAGATGAGCAGTTGCAATTTGAGTTGTGGTTTGACCGTGCAGTAGTTGATCGAGAGGGACTCTGGAGCGGCACTGATTGCGCGGCCGTTAACTTTAATCTTGACTGGGTTCCTTAGCCCTGTTTTGAAGATCGTGTCCCCAGCCGCGGAGATAGTCGCTGAGAAGAGTCCAGTTCTACGTTGTTTTGGTAGTACTTTGAGGATTTTCTCGATGTCCCCCACGAAACTTGCATCCAGCAATCTGTCCGCCTCGTCGAGCACCACAAGGGAGCAGGATTGTGTCTTCACTTTGGGCGACTGCAACAGGTCCAGCACTCTCCCCGGAGTACCAATGAGCAACTGAGGCCTGTTCTCGCACAGCGCGTTGACGTCGTCCCTGATACTGTGTTCGTTAGTCCCCACAAGCAACTGGCAGCCAATGGGTTGCTGTGTTCCTTCGGTATAGTGTACTAGAAACGACTGGACCACGGTTTCGATCTGTTTTGCCAATTCTCTTGTCGGCGTGAGGATCAACGAGTGGAAGTGGCCCCTCTTGAGACGGAATGCTTGTTCCTGAACGATTTTCTCGAGGATGGGCACCACAAAGGCGACGGTCTTACCGGACCCAGTCTCCGCATCAACAACAACGTCTTTGTTCCCCGCGAACAGCGGGATCGTCGACGCCTGCACGGGCGTCATCTTATCGAACCCGAGCGTCTCGATTGCCGAGCGCACCCACGGCTGCAATTCGTACTCCAGTGTGTCCCATTCCAGCGAGCTGCGTCCCATAGTCGTTGACGAGTGTGTGGGACCTTACCAGATGCCCTGACACCAGTCCACCATCAACGGGACCGGGTCTTGGAACAGGCCATCGCATCGCCTTCGACTGGAAAGTTTTCAAAGTGAGAGCGCCGTTCGTAGTGACAGGTACTGGGCAGTGGTCCAAGGGCTTCGGGATACTTCCCGTCCAGAGCACTGCCTGTGTGTACTGCACACTCTGGTATACCTGCAGGGTACTGGTTTGCGTTGTATGTTTCGCAGAGGTCCTCTCTTCTAAGCAATCCCACCACTGCCACTCCTCTCGAGAGAGGTCCACAGACGCCCAGTGGTCCGTTCAAAAAGCGTCCAGCGATCAGCAACTAGCATCATGGATCATCCAGACCATCAACTGTGAGGTATACCTTTGCAGAGCTGTCCCACGGCCACCTGCATGGGTCTATCTTGCCGTCCTCTCGCCCCCCGCCTCGTTACCCGCTTTCTTCACTCGCATTTTAAGAACAACGTTTTAAACTCGAACGCTGTTAACGGGTGGCCAGCAGTGGAAGATGACCCCCATCTGACCACAAAGACAACCATCTGCACCCGATACTATGTCTTCTTCGGTGCCCTATGATCCGTACGTGCCCCCCGAGGAGTCCTCGGGCGCGTTTGCCCCCGGGCAGCAGTCTGGCGCCGCGCAGCCGCAGTCGCAGTCGCGGACCGCTCAGTTGCAAGCAGAGATCGACGATACCGTAGGTATAATGCGTGACAACATCAACAAAGTCGCTGAGCGGGGGGAACGGCTCACCTCGATCGAGGACAAGGCGGATAACCTTGCCGTGTCGGCCCAGGGGTTCAAACGCGGGGCCAACAGGGTCCGCAAACAGATGTGGTGGAAGGACCTCAAGATGCGCATGTGTCTCGTCCTCGTCGTCATCATCCTGCTCGTCGTCATCATTGTCCCCATCGCGGTCCACTTCAGCTAGTAAAGCCTGGCCCCCCACTCCCCTCTGTATAGTTAATAAATTGTGACTCTCTCTCAATACACAACACACACAACACACATATATATACGCTAGTACATACAAGCTAGTATCGCTTTTTGGATAGTTCACTCTCCCTGGGTCTCCCCTCCCGCGTTGACATTTTGCGCGATGAGGTCGACGATCCGTTTCGTCATCGGCAAGTTCAGCCACGCGGGGATGTACGCCTCGACTTGGTCGAACTTCTTGTGTGGGATCTTCATGAACGGGTCCTCGAAGGGCCCCGTCTTCAACTGCAGGAAGATATCCGTGTTCGCTTGCTTGCCCTCCGTGTTTGCTTGCTTGCCCTCCGCCTTCACGATCCCAGCAACGTACTCGAGCACTTCCTGCGGCGTCGGAGACTCGTACTCTGCCGTGTACGATTGTGTGATCAGTTTCTGCAATTGTGCTGGGGTCAAGTCCGAACAGATCCCGCGTAGGATATCGATATCCTCCGTCGTGTACTTCTTCAACTGCAGAAGCTTCGATGTCTGCGTCAGATGCTGTAGGCAGTCCGCGCCGTCGACAAGCCCATGCGTCTTGCACCACTCCTCCAACCGCGTGATGTTGTAGTTCAATTGCAACCCGCGCTTCCAGGATAAGAAGTTCCTCTTGATGATCAAGCTGTTGAAACAGATCGCGTCGACGTACGTCAGCAGAGTCGTCACCACTTGTCGGAACACCTCGTGCTCAATATGGAACGATTTCATACACCAGTAGATGTTGTTGAAGAAAGTCAAGATGTCATCCATCGTGTACTCCTCGTTGTGGCTGAAAAACTTGTTCAAGAACCCACCGTTCTCCGCGACACTGAACCCGGGCAGCGACTCGGACAATACGATCGCGGGGATCGCCTTCTTTTGCAACTCCTTCTGTAACTTCTTCATCCAGATATTGTAAATGTTGTAACTTAAGGACTCGAAATCCTCCTTCAATTCAGTCACCAACGAGACGTACTCATCGTACTCCTCCTTGTTCATGTCCTCCTTAAAGGATTCCTGTGTCAGGATCGAGTGGTGTGCAAAAAGTACGAACAGGTACAACTCACGCACATTGGCAAGCCAAAAGGCACCGCTGGGAATAAGGTGTTCCCCCTTCAAAGTGGTAACCACTCGTTGAATCGTAGTCAACACTTGCGCCAAGAAATTCTCGCTCTGCTTCGTCAACCCAAACCGCCACATCTCGCTCAATATGATGATTAGGATCCGCGCAGGGTACACCACGTCCCGCCTGCTCAACTGGATCGCCACGCCAGAGTCTGGCACTTTGAACCCCTTCAACAGACCCTCAGTAATCTCCTCGTTCAACGCGTCTGTGTCCTCCAGCAAACGGAACAACTCGTCGTTGATCTCTTCGACAGACGCACCGACTAGTGGTGCACCTTGCGAGATCATCCCATCGACAGTGTGCTCCTCGATGAACTCGTTTGTCAACACTCTGCTCTCACTCGACATCCTAGCACCGGGACTGTGTGGAATAACACTGGTGGTGACAGTCCCCAGGGCAATACTGTTCTGCAGACGAACAATCTCCTCCTTAAGAGACTTCACCTCGTTTTGAAGATCAGAATTCTGTAACTTGTAATCATTCAACTCCTTTCTAGCGGTGTCCAACTCCTCAAGCGTCGCAAGCGATTCCTGTTTTAGAACACCGTGCCTTGCCGTCATTTCGGCAATCTCACGCTCATACCCTTCAATAGACTTGTGTGCGGCCAACAATTGGTCGTCCAAATCTTTCTGTTTCGTGACGAAATCGGACTGCTGGTCCTCGATCATCTTGCTATGTTCCAGTCTCTGCGATTCAATCGAGTCCCTCAAAGTGGCAGTTTCATCCAGCTGTTTTTGCAAGGCAACCAACCTAATGTGCATTTCCTTGTTCTCACGCACTTTGGCGGCCAAGTTCTCCGTCAACTCAATCACCTTGTTTTCCAACTTGTAACTGTTCTCTTGCAACTTGTTGACACTCTTCGCCTCCGCCTTCAATACCTTCAATTTAGCCTCCGCGAAACGTCTTCTAATACGCGACTGGATAACAACAGCACAACGTCTCCGGAAGTTGAAACGTCTCCGAGGTTGGAAAGCCCTGACTCTGCTTTGGATCGACACGGCAGCTTTTTGTTCGTACATCTCGCGCAGATGTGTCTCCGCAAGACGTCTCTTGATCCTTCTTTGAATCTCAGCGACGCTTGACAACACTTGTTCCGTCTCTAAACGCACCGTTTCACCACGGTACAGTCTCTGGATGTCAATAGCCAAGTTAACTCTCATCTCAGTCTCCACCGTGGACCTGACAACGACACCTTTGACCAAAGAGTGAAGTTTCGCAATCGATTTTTGAATCCGCAAGTACTGCTTGCGGTGGTACTTCGCCCTGATCTTCTTTTGAATCATGATAATCGCATGGTTCATCTTATCAGTTCTTAACTTTTCCAAATACGCCAACATCCCGGCTTTGAAGAATATCTTCGTATTACCGATTTGGTACTTTGTCTTGTCCTGCACTGTAACGTTTAAGATTTTCTTACACAGAGCAATGATATCGTCTTCGCTCGTGTTCTCGTTCCTGAAAATACTAGCCCACTCATCAGGAGAGGTAAGGATATAGTATCTCAGAATAAACTCGTCAAAAGTCCACCGTGATGGGAACCCAGCACAGGATATTCTGATTGTTTCTAAGACACCACAGGCCCTCAATTGGGATAGAACCATCAGATTATCAAACACCCAGGCCTCCTTGTCGTTGTTAGGCTTGATGCAGCGGATGTAGTGGACGTTGGTCGAGTTGATTGTAGTCATCAGTTCAATCAGAGACTGTTTGAACATAGACCCCAAGGTAGGTTTCCTGTTGGTCGCTCTCATAGGGCCCGGTCGTTTAGCTACCGCGCCCTGTTTCTCTTGTTCCTCCTTTTTAGCTTCTTCCAGCTTGGCGGCCTCTAATTCCATGTTTTGCAAGATATTCAACAAAGACTCGTTCGTGGAAGCCTTGAGGACCTCCAAATGGCCATCGGAGACGGTGTCCCTGTTCTTTTCAATAAACCCTTCAGTGTCGTAAGCAACTTCGTGGGCATAATGCGCAACCACGAACTTGGTCTGGCCAAATCTAGGCTTTGAAAAGACTCTGTTCGTTGGAGGTTTGTCCAAAGTCTGGTACAATTTCTGCGTCCAGGACTCATCAGAACCCGCGGGTAGTCTACTCTCCTCGTCAAGCAGCGACAGGATACCTATCTTGTTTTCGATAAGGTTAATGCACGGTTGGTTGTCGTTGAACTCGATGAACGACCACTCTATTTCCTCCTTGACGTATTCTTCCTGTTCCAGTTTGAACACATGTTGGTTGAATTCCTGTTGCAACTTCTCGTTCGCGTAGTTGATACAAAATTGTTCGAAGGAGTTCTTTTCGAAGTGCTCGAACCCGTAGATGTCCAGGACACCGATGAATGATTTCACTTGGTTGGTGACCGCAGGGTTACACAGCACCGTGTTAATGTTGGCGACCAGCCAGTCAAACAATGCAGAGTATATGAACTTCGCGACGGAATCTCTCGCAACAACCGCTTGGTTGAAGTTCAGATTCGAAACGATCTTTTCCCCCCTCGTCACAATTTGCTTCTTCGTGGTCCATTTCGCGAAATTGAACGTGTCAATCCCCAACAGTTCACAAGCTTTAATCAAGTTTGGTTCTTCGGAGGACAACGAAGCGTCCGTTCTGCCCTTTTTAACCTCGATGTTACCGATGTGAAGCAGCGCGGCTAGGATCTGGAAGATCCCAGCACGCGCAGTCTCGTCGATACCGACCAGTTGCAACGCGTCCACAGTAATAGAGTACTCCTTTGCATCGTCCATCCCCTTGATCTTGGTGTCGCCGCCCTGGTTCGTGTACGCGAAATCCTCCGCGTCTGTCAAGTAAAGTTTCGCCTTCTCGTCCGGGGTCAGACCTGCAAGCAACTGGTAAAAGATATGGTAGTTCCTTTCCGTTGGTGGTTGGTACACCAATCTGGACCTTTCCAGCAAGTAAGTTCTAATCTTGGCGCCGATGATCGAGGTTTTGTCGTTGAAGAGAATCTCCAAGTACTTCCCGAACCGGGACGAGTTGTCGTTTCTTGTGGTCTTGGCGTTCCCAAACGCCTCCATGATCGGGTTTGTTGCGAGGATCTTCTGCTCCGTCTCGGACATCTCTGCTTGGTGCTGCAAGTTGCCCATGTTGGAGGACATCTCCTCCTCGACGGACGCGAAGTACCGCATTATGTACTTCGCCGAGACCGTCTTCCCTGCCCCAGACTCCCCGCTGACAACAATCGTCTGGTTCTCGTGGCCGTTCTTCATGAGGCGGTACGCCTCCTCCGCGATCGCGAACAAGTGCGGATCCATCTCTCCCCTGCGCTTCCCAGCGTACGCCTCGATCATATCCGGCGAGTACAGTTGGTCAACCCTATCGAACGGGTTCGTCGCAATCAGCACAATCCCAGAGTACGTGTATATATTCAATTGAGCGTATCGCTGCTTAATAGCGTGCAGCACCGCGGGTTCGTTCAAGTACGACAGCGAGGTAAGGTCCTCCGTCGCCTCCAGAATCGGCGGGTTCCGCAGCAAAGGAAGCTGCTCGTCCTTGTCATCGGTCAGCGAGTCCACCTGCACGTCCACCACAGTCCCATCCTCGAGGGCAAGCTGCAGCGCGTACTTCCCGTCCTCGAACTTGTTCCTCGTCACCTCGCATCCGATCCAGCCCTGCTCTTTGCTCGGGAACCAGCACCGCGTGCCAACTTCAAACGACATAACGGAGAAGCACACTCTCTTTCTGAGGTATTAGTAGGTCTCGCAGAGTCGACGGGGTGCCCTGGCTGCGACGCGTTGACGCCCTGTGTCGTGGCATCGGGAGAGGAATCGCGATATTTCAGTGTTTACTGAGATCTGGGTTTCGTAAGCGATTTACCCGAATTTTACCCGATTTTGACACAAATTCCTCGACCTCGAGGGCCTCGAGAGCAGGTCGACGATAAGAACGGGACCGTTCTGAGGGTTCTGAGGGTTCTGAGGGCTCAAGGACTGTTGATCTGGTGCAGTTGGAGTTGTGTAAGAGTGGGTTGTTGGTCAGACGCTCCTTTTGTGCCGGTCTTTTGCGTATTTGAGTGCAATTTTATGATGGATTCCGTGATGGATAGGAGGGGCAACGTCAGGAGGAGGCCCTCGTCGGCTTGTCTCGTTGCAGATAGGATGTACTGTAGTGGTGGTGTGGAGGCTGGGGGTGACGGAAGGCTGGGAAGCCCTGCGCTGCTTAGAAGGCCCCCGCAGAGCGACTCTCTGGCCGGTACTGCTGCTTCCGCTGCCCTTTTGAGACGGGCCCCCGTTATTGCGGTTAATGATAAGCCCGTGCTCTTTGCACGCTCGGCCCCTGGATCGAAGGCGGGGCACAGACGGTACAGTCCCACCTTTGAGTTTGGGGCCGTGGAGGATGACGAGAATGACGATGACGGCGGGTCTTTCAGCTCTTTGCACGATAAGTTCTCGATGGAAATCGCAGGTGCAGGATTCTACAAACAGATGAACAATTACTCTTCCGCCTTTGGCGGTGATTTCAGCACTTTCAGCTTCGAGGAGCCGCAGGCGGTGGGTGTTACCGCAGGATCAAGTTCCAGCAGTATTGGGTCAGCCCTCGAGTGCGGTGGCCCTTGTACCCCACTAAGGGACAGCCATAGGAGACGTTCTTCGACTGCAACGGTGTCCTCTGCGTTCAAATTGCACTCCAGAAGTGATATATACGGGAAACAGAGGCACAAGAGGACGATGTCCAGTAACAACAATTCGCAAGCAAAGAGACTCGTCCAAGAGTTTTTGAAAGTCGATAAGGATCCATCACCCCCAAGGAGAAACTCGTCGTCGCAACTCAACAGCTCATCGAGTCTGGTGTTTGAAAATCTGCTGTACAGAGAGCTGGATCATTCGTCAAAGTACAGTATGTCCGCCGTGGCCAATGAAAGCGAGAGGTCGCTTCCGAGAACACCATTTACTGATAGGAACCTGGCCTCCGCTGTGTCATCTGCATCGATTGTCGGCACACCGTCTACTTCAGGCGACCATTCCAGCCCACCACAGTCGCGGGAATCGGACATATTTTCCAGTTCCCCCGAGATGGACTCCTCAGCCTCCTCGCTCGATGTCCAGGTCAAGAAATCGGTCAAGCGTAAGATCCCATATAAGGAACACATCCCAACGGCGATCCACCAACTCGAATTGAAACTAAGGGATCAAGTGCAGCGGAAGATCGTCGCTGATGAATCCCGTCTAATCGATAATCTGAACAAATTCGACACGCTGACGACGGACGTGGCACAACTGCGAGACCAGATTTCGACTCTGAAGATGGCAATCAAAGACACGTACCTACCAAAAATACGACGCAGCTTTGACCCAAAAAATAGCGAATCCTTCATCCACACTTTACAAGATAACGTGAACACCGCGGTGCAGGAACTGGAGGTCCTCGAGAAGAAAATGCAGCATTACCAACGGAAGGTCGCTCAGCAGAAGGAAACGATGAAAACTCTAGAGAGCCTCATCAACATGGGCAACACATTAAGAGAGGTGAAACGCAATACCAAATCTGTGTACAAATACAGGTACGTTCTGTTCGACCTGTGTATTCTCTCATTCGCCATCTACTTTGTCATGCTGCTTCGAAGCCTGTTCTGGTAGCCCGTTTGTGATCCAATATCACCCATTTACAGTCCGGTTACTTATTTTTTCCCAGCCTTATACCATTAATCCCGGACCCTATAGACACTACTCGTACGTAAACGATTAGATATTGACAGACACTCAAACACATCTATATTCTTTCCCCGCCTTACTGCTTAGTCATTGACACCGAATAATATATATATAAGAAAAATTATATGTACTCTGTGTAACAGAAGCATTCTTCTCTCAAGTCTAGTAGCAAGCATACACAAAACTCTCGCTCGTCCAGGATGTCATCGACTGCTGAACAGATTGCTAAAAATGCCCGTTTTGCCGGGAATGTTTTGAAGACGCTAAGTAACGAAGACCGTTCCACGATCCTGTACAAGATACACGACGCTTTAAAGGCTTCTAAGAATGACATCGAAAGGGCTAATAAACTGGACTTGGCTGCTGTAGAGGAGACAGGTCTGTCCTCGTCGCTTGTGAAGAGGTTAGATTTGTTTAAAGGTGACAAGTTCGATACCATGTTACAAGGTATCAAAGACGTCGCTGATTTACCAGACCCTGTCGGTAAAGTCAACTTTGCGAGAGAGCTGGATGAAGGTTTGACATTGTACCAAGTGACCTCCCCAATCGGTGTGCTGCTAGTCATCTTTGAATCTCGTCCTGAAGTGATTGCCAACATTACCGCTTTGTGCATAAAGAGTGGTAACGCTGGTATCCTGAAAGGTGGTAAAGAGTCGTTGAACACTTTCAAAGAAATGGCCAAGATTATTAACGGCACGCTGGCCGATAACGAAAAGACCACTGGCGTCCCAGTGAATGCTGTCCAGTTGATACAAACTAGACAAGATGTGAACGATTTGCTAAGCCAAGACGAATTGATCGACTTGGTCGTTCCAAGAGGTTCCAACGCTTTGGTCAGAAACATCAAGAACAACACCAAGATCCCAGTCCTGGGGCACGCAGATGGTATTTGCTCTGTTTACATTGACGAGAAAGCGGACTTGGTCAAGGCAAAGAGAATCACAGTCGATGCAAAGACGAACTATCCAGCTGGCTGCAACGCCATGGAGACCCTACTCATAAACCCTAACTTCCCTTCTTGGACGGATGTTCTGACCAATTTGGCCGAGCACGGCGTCACTCTGCATGTCACCCAAGAAGTCAAGGATGCATTAAAGGAGCAAGGCAAGTTGACAGGGGAAACTGCTGATAAAGTAGTCGACGCTAACGAATCCGTCGATTTTGACAAAGAATTCTTATCCTTGGACTGTGCTGTCAAATTCACCCCCACGGCGCTCGACGCTATTCAGCATATCAACTTGCACTCCTCCAAGCACACGGATTGCATTGTCTCCGAGGATAAGCCAAATGCAGAGAAATTCTTAAAAGCGGTCGATTCTGCGGATGTTTACTGGAACGCATCGACAAGATTTGCTGATGGGTTCAGATACGGGTTTGGTACAGAAGTCGGGATTGCCACGTCGAAGATCCACGCCCGTGGGCCAGTGGGTCTTGATGGGTTGGTCATATACCAATACCAAATCAGGGGTAACGGGCAAGTTGCCGGAGATTACCTGGGCGCTGGTGGTAACAAAGCTTTTGTGCACAAGGAGATTGACGTGAAAACTGTTACGTTATGAAATCGCCAATCCTACGATTCATGAACAGCTGGAGATACGTGTAAACGTTTCATCGACTAGAATATGTTAGTATATGATACATATGTGATTTAAGCGCAGCGAAGCAGTTGTATATTTGCTCTCTCCTCCGCATACCCACGATTTTCTTTTCTTTTCGGTCCCTTCATTGGAATGACTATTGAAATGTATGTGCTATATTTGAGATTAGTTTTCAGTTGTCTGCTGTTCAGCAGGTTGTAAGTTTGTCTCCTCCTCAAACTCAATCTCGACTCTAGGCCGTTTAGCCTTAGGAGCCTTGGTTTTCTTTCTCTTGTTGGAATCTGTTTTCTCGTCCTCGTCACTGCTCTCATCAGAGGAGGAGGAATCATCTTCATCAGAGGAGTACTCACTATCAGAATCGGCCAACCATTTTTCTAGATCGTTAACGTCAACGTACTCGTTCTCCTCATCAGCAGCCACATACTCAACTTCACCATCATCGCTCTCCTCCTCTTCATCCCAGTCCTCCAAATCTTCGTCCACTTCCTCGTCCTCGTTTTCGTCGTCCAGCTTCCCAAGAACTTTTTTCCAGACTTTCTCGTCCACGTTCAATGGCTTGTCACCGTACGCACCAGACTTCAATCTATCCAGCAACTCCTTCTCAATAGCCTTTTCGATCTTAGCAGCGGACAACGCTTTCCTTTCCCTGTTCTCCTCTCTCCTCTTGACCTTCGGCGCGACGCCGACGTAGTGCCTCTCGTCCTCCCTCATAGCGAGCCTCCTCTCTGTGATAGCAACCTGCGTCAATTTCGTAAACCTCTGCTTACATTTGTGTTTGAAGAAGTTATTCCAGTGCAGCAGATGCTCATCGATCTGCTTCAAAGCCGTCACGTAGTTCTTCGACAACTTAATCTTCTCCCACAGTTTCGCCGGTGTGTGCGCTCTCTCGGGAGTCTTGATGTACAGGTATATCCGACCCTTGTCACTCCTCACCGTCGCATATTTAGAGTTCGCCAGCGGACAGGACTGCCTCGTGCACAACCCAGTCACATTATACGGGTCCCGACAGAAATGCTGCCCGTTCCGCGTCTTGATCCTGTGCGAGCAAAAACTCTGGCTAATCACCTGCCATACAATCTCATCGGTGGACATCGTGCAATTTTAACCCTGGATAGTCCCTCGCTCACACACACCTCAGCAACTCAGCTGGGTATCAATTCAATGTATACCTTGCTATATACGTAACAGGCCTCAAAATTCGATGCTCATCGCAAAATTTTTTTTTTATTGCAAAAAAAATTTTCAGTCACTTTTTACGGTTTTTGTCCAAGCCCTAGTTTCTGGTTTCTAAACCCTAATTTCCTCGAATTTTTGTGAAACTTTCGATGAAGTGGACGATGAGCAACGAACCAGGACAGTTTTTGGGAGGTAGTGGAGGGTCCAGAGGGTCGCTGAGGTTCTCCCTGTGTGCAATTGGGTACCTGCCGGTGTTTGATACTTAATTCTCTCTTTTTGGTGATGGTGTTTGCAAAACTATACTCTTCAATAAGCCGGTCTGAGAACTCCGGGGATTCCCTGCTGGGCGGCGCGTCCTCTGGTTCCTCCTCGACGAATTCGAGGGATTATCCTATAGAGCTGGCCATCTCTGTTGAGTCCCCGCCTTGTGTGATGTACGGTACTGCCACGGAGTCCTCAGGGGCCCTGCTGAGCGGGGTTTTTACTCTGACGGTAAAGGACCCGCATGGACGGAAAGGTAAGCATAATTCCGATACGTTGGGTGATGAGCGTCTTGCGGCGACCAACAGTGCCGATGCTAGTGATAAGCGAAGGAGTGGGCTTTTCAGTACATTCTCGAATCTGGCAATCACCAATTCCAACCAGGGGAATCAAGCTGGTTTCAACGCCGCACAGTCCAAACCCAAGATTATGTCTGGGTATACAAAAGTCAAGGTGAAAAGTGTCACATTGTCCTTGGTGCAGAGAGTACATTATCAAAAGCCATTTGTACCGGACACGAGTGCTATTCAAAACTGTGCAAACTGTAAGAATAAAATAACCAACATGAAAGTATGGCAAATCCAAACAATGGTGCTTGATAAAACCGTCGGGGTGCACTCGTACCCGTTCTCATACCTGGTACCTGGATCTGTCCCGTCTACTTGTGGGTTGGGATTCAGTGGTGAGACTAGGGTCTCGTATGAACTCTGCGGTGTCGTGACGTATTACTCCCCACACTATGGAAAGCAGAAGGAGCCAAGGGAAACTTCGCTGCGAGTTTCTATACCTATACCAATAACAAGAAGTATCACAAGGGGTCCCGATAAGAACTCTCTCAGGGTGTTCCCGCCGACAGAATTGACAGCTGCTGCTGTATTGCCCAACGTGATCTATCCGAAATCTACATTCCCCTTGGAGATGAAACTGGATGGGATTTCGTCCGATGACAGAAGGTGGAGGATGAGGAAGCTTTCCTGGAGGATAGAGGAGACAACACGAGTCAGAAGCAACGCCTGTAAAGTTCACACTAATAACCTGTCGCAATTGGAGCAAGAAATACAGAGGAAGGAAATTGAAAGAAGTAAGAAACCTGCCCAGGCTATCAAACGGTACGGAGATATTGGTCCCCAAATTCGAGTATCTGTGGCGTCACCTGACAACATGCCTGTAGCGGTAAATTTGAATAACACGGGGGTCAGTACAGGTCGCAATGCAACCCCTCTTGGCCGGTCTGGGGAAGCCAACAATGCTGAACGAAGGTCGAATGAACCTCCGCATCAGCAACAGAGGAGAGCTACAAACAGTAATGGGATGAGAGATAACGATGACGATGATGAGGATAGCAATGATGCAGATACACATTTCATTCACCCAAGTGATGATGCTCTAAGGCAGGAAATTCTAGAACAACAGCAAAGAATCAAGGAGGAGCAACTGCGGAGAGAAATCGCAAAGAATAACAGTACTTTGTTCACGGAAGAGATAAGGATTGTTTCAAAGGGAGAGATCAAAAACGGCTGGAAGACTGACTTTGATAACAATGGGAAAATAGAGCTCGTTACGGATATCGATTGCATGGCGCTGAACTCTGGCGTGTATAACCCGTTGCTACATGCTTCAACGGCAAACCCACATGTTGAACCAAAGAGAGCGCCAATAACAATCGCAGGAGATATACAGGACCCTAATCTGGGTATTTATGTCTCACACGTTTTGGCTGTCGAGATAGTGGTTGCAGAGGAAACGTTACAGTACTCGAACGGACAACCCGTTAACAAGAGCAAGAGCGATAAATTGAAATCGCCGCCCAATTCTAACAATATTGAACCGAACAATGCGGATCAAAGACTCGCTGAACTATCCCCCATGTTCGCCAACCGGAACACACCAAAAGTGCGATTGGTATCGGAGGAGGGCGACTTGAGTCCATCTACTTCTCGTAATAGTTTGAACGGATCGCACGCTGCACCAGGACCCAAAATAGTCAGCGTTCCAACCGGAGCTGCTCGTGTTCTTCGGATGCAGTTCAGATTGAATGTCACGGAACGGTCCGGTCTTGGTATATCGTGGGACGAAGAGGTGCCTCCCATATATCAGGACGTTAAGGATAAGGCCCCACCTTGTTACGAAAACGTGAGCAAGGGCACAGTGATCTCCCATGTGGACTTGGGTGTTGTCGACGGGGACGAAAACGTCGATGAATTTGGAGATGCACCCCAGTTGAGAAGAGTCAAGAATAGTGACCTGCCAATAAAGATCACGCCTCCGCCGGTGGCCTACCATGGAGGCAGCAGTAGTAGTACCAATAACAACGAGAACGGTCACCTGTTGACTACTGTCCAGTCGCCACAGTTAGAACCTATCATCAGTCTGCAGGGGAACGTCCCCTTCCGAGGCCAGGTGCTAACCCCTGCCAACACGAGAAATGTTGCTGTGAGAAATGTATCCGAGCTCTTAGACACAGACAGGATAACTCAATGATATATTCGTCTGACTGGTTCAACGGAAGTATCAGAAATATAGTAATAAAATGTGGACATTTAAGTCGTCTTTACATACCATTTATAAAAATTACAGATATTAACGATAATAGTATTATGTTGAGCTGACATTGAAGAGTCAATACACAATATCAGAGTCTGCAATAGACCATTTAGGTAACCAGTTCAAATAGGCGTAGTTCGAGTTTGGACCGTCCATACCAAATGAGATTGGAGAGAACCAGTAGAACCCAGCCAAAAAGATGACAAAGTAAGAGACGTAGATGGCCACTCTCAATTTCGAGGGGATTCTTGCCACGCACTGGACATGAGCCTTCAATAGGACATCGAAATAGTAAGCGAGGATGATAAGGGCAAAGTACAGCGCGGGCAAGTAGTGGTGGACGTAAGTGACTCTCGACATGATAACGAAGGGCACGTAATGTAATCCCCATGCCAGCAATGGGTACAACCCACCCATCAAAAACACGTTTTCGTCGTCGTTTGTGTGGAAGACCGGTAACTGTCTCATCCATCTTAAAAACAGAACAACCACGGTGACCATCATGGCGAGCACGGCCACAGTGGACGGCCATGTTGAGAACGGCAAACCCAACAAGTAGTACTTGACAAAATCGTCATCCCAGCCACACAGTCTCAAACCGATGTTCAAAGTGGGCCATTGCCAAGCAGAAGAGGCCAAATGGTCGAACTTTTCCTCATCAGGGATCAAAGCGTTGTTTGTTGCCATCATGGCCAAGTTCAAATGAACGAAATCCTTCAGGAACCCAGTGCGTGGGTACTCGAAGTTTTCTGGTCTTGGTGGTAGGATATCATTTTCGTTTGTTTCAATGTTCCACCATGTCCGTTTGTCCCTTCTGAATGGGTTCTTCACACAGGCGACTTCGGACTGTCTGAACCCCCATTCCGGTAGACTGGACCCCGTTTGGGCCAAGTAGCAGCCAATCTCTTTGCTTCTGATACGGAAGGAGGTGGTCAACGGGTGGAGTTTGTTCTTATCCTCATCACCGACTTGGTCCATGATTTCAATGACCCAGTAATCGAATGGGTCACCGATCTCATCGGTCCCGTACGCGGACACCTCGTAGTCGTTCTTGCTCACTGGAGCTGAGACAGGGTGGGTGTGCAGGTTCTTACCCGTGTTCTTGTGGACCAGTCTGTAAGTCTGTTCGTTCTGTACGTACTCGATGTCAGTTTCCTCGTTATTCCAAGCGGGCAAGTCTCTCGTACGTTGGAATATCCAATCGTTGTTCGCGTCGCTGTAAGAGTAACAGGTAACTTGTTGTTGTGTCGAACCTTCTGGGTATGTTTGTACGTGAGAGTGTAGCAAAGCGCCACCTAAAGCCTGGTTTTTAATGGAGATTGTGGAGGAGCCGAGGGAGATGTCACGAGGACCCTCGCCGACGTTGGTGCCGATCAAGTTAGCCTGGAACAGGGAGGGCATGTTGGCGTCCCCCGTACCGGTGTGTGACAAAAGGATGAAATGGATCTTGAAGCAGATCAAAAACACGGCCGTGGGGAAGACGATCAGTCCGACAATTCTGGCTAGCCAGTGTGCACCATACTTCTTCCAAGTCATTTTCTTTTCGCCCAAGAGGTTCCAAAGGTCAGCCACGGTGTACATTCCGACCAGCGTGATGATGAACAGGCCTACCATCTTGACGGAGATTGCGCACCCCATGGAGATCCCTGTCAACCCGAGCCACTTGTACCATTTTCTGGTGAAGGGTTGTTTCCTCTGGTTATGGAACATGACGAAACAGTAGAAACTGGCGACGGTGAAGAACAAAAGCATCGAGTCCAGTAGGATGAACCTTCCCAGGGTCAAGTAGCTCGGTTCGAAGCACACGAGCGCAGTGAATAACCATACCACTGGCAGCGAAAACCCGATCGCCTTCGCTGTGAAGTACGAGACGGGGACACACAGAGCGGAGAACGCCGCGTTGAATATTCTCATCTTAACGTAGTCAATGTACTCCGGGTACTCTTGTCCCGAGGGGAAATCCCACGACCCGTTGTAGCCGGCAATGTAACCGGACAAACCGACAAGCATCTTCCCCAAAGGTGGGTGAACATCATGGTAAAACTCGTGTCTCAGGTAGTACGACCCGAACTTACCGAAATGCGCTTCATCCCACACGACGTGGTTATTGGCGCCAATTCTGTACATTCTGACAAAAGTACCGAGCAGCGTGAACAAGATCGGCATAGCGACAGCCTCGAGCAGCAGCAGCGGGCTTCTCCCCGCGGCAGAGCGTGTTTTGGACACATCTTCCTGCTCACTCGCAGAGGACTGCTTCCCTGACAGCTTCCCTCTCGCCCTCAGGGTATCCTGGGAGATACCCTCTTCGAACGCAGTGGACGACATTCCCTGTGTAATTGTAGTTGGTTGCTTTTTCGACAGTCCAAGAAGCGATCGGTCTTGTTCCACACGAATTGAGAAGACTCTACTACTCTCAGACAGTGGACCAACACTCAAACTGTGCAATCCTCGACACGTTACCAGCTGCTTCTGTGGAACTTACGTGTCATCATTCCACTGAAATTTTGTTCATTCCGTGGGAAGTGACAAAAATAACAAATCTTGCACCCGGACACCGCATACAAAACACGCCCGACCGCCAGACACAGAGCGACAGCGACCCAATGCTCCCAGCAGAGGGTCCCAACACCAAATATAACTGAACCTGACGTTCAGACACACCTGGACTAGTCCCTGCAGCGGTGACCCAACGGTCGCTGGTCGACACGGCGTGCCCTGACCGGTTCCGCGGAACAGTTACCCGAATGAGCAGCAAATCCTGCGTCGCGACACATAAAAGGACCAGAACGCAGTCGTCGAGCAGGCTGTTCAGGACTGTTCCTCCTGTCTCTTGCACAGAGACCTTCCACATGACCTCAGGGGGGTCAAGAAGCGGGCGGTGTGCATACTCTCTCACACGCCGGCCGTGATACTACAGGGCGTGCCGTTTGGAATAGTTTTACTATTATTCTGGACGGTGCGTTCGTTGCTCCCCAGAGCAATAATTAAGAGGTCTTTACATATTTCCCATACGAGAGGACGGTGTCACTTTGCGTGCGCCGCTGTATTGTCTACTAGCGTATTCATTCGTGAATATGGGAAAGGTACTATCTTAACATTTTCTTATCCGTGTATACTTTGCGTAGTGCAGTACAGCTCGAAACTCTGCCGTTGTGACCGCCGCCGTCGCCGTAAGCCACATGTAAGAGAGACGCCAACCGTGGTGTCTGTGTCTGTCACTTGACATTGGGATTTTTGGCACTGGAAAATTTTTTCACTTTGACTGAGCCCATCATAAACTGCTAATTCTTCGATGAGCTGAGTTTTACTTGTGTCTTGAAACTGCCCATAGCTCGTAACCCCCCCCCCCCCCAAACCACAATGGATTTCGAGAAGAAAGAGCACCCTGAGTTCCCCACTGTCAACAAAGCACACGTCGAGCAAGTCATCGTCCCCGAATTGAGCCAATGGTGCTTGACTAACGGTGTCGCATTGGCGTCGAGCGAAAACGTGTACACCGCAGTAGCAGCCCCGACAACGGTGTTCCCAACTCCTGTCCCACGGGCAGCCTACCAGTCCGCGAAACAGTTGCAGAAACCGTTCAACAAGCTGTACGCGCAAATCGCCAACTCTAAATGGCTTCTCAAGGAGACCAAGAGCCTCGCCAAGGCGGACCCGGAATTCACAGGCAGGCTGTTCAAGCTGTACGAGGACCGCACCGCGAAATCAAAGCAGACGCTAAAGTATGGTATCTTCCGCTCGGACTACTTGATCGACCACAAGACTGCATCCGTCAAGCAGGTCGAGTTCAACACCGTTTCCGTGTCCTTTGGCGGTCTGTCCTCGAAAGTCGGTGAACTGCACTCGTATTTGAACGTGATGGGGAAGTACGACGTTGCAGGGAAGTCCTTCTACGAGCCCGGTGAATTGCACGTCTCTGAATCCATCGTCTTCCTTGTGAAAGCACTTGCCGCAGCGTTGACCCTATACAAAGTCGACACCGAGGATACCGCTGCAAAGAGGGAGCAGGACGATAAAGTCGTCTTGTTTGTCGTGGAACCAAAGGAATTGAACCTTTACGATCAGAAACTGCTCGAGTACAACTTGTTGAAGCTGTATGGTATCAACTCTCTGCGTGCCACTTTGGATGAGGTCAAGACCGAGTTCACTTACGGCAGGGACAACAGACTTGTCCACAAGAAAACGGGCAAGGAGGCCGGTGTCGTCTACTACAGAACGGGCTACGACGTACGTGACTATGCCAAGGAGGACCACTGGGACGCCAGGGGGTTCCTGGAGGAGTCCTTCGCCGTGAAGGCCCCTGACCTATCGGTCCAGTTGGCAGGGACAAAGAAGATCCAACAATTGTTGACTGAAGATAAAGTCATCTCGAAATTCGTCGACGATGCAAAGACCAAGAAGGAACTGATGGACAGTTTCGTTAAGATCTACCCATTGGACAACTCGGAGCAAGGTAAGCTGGGCAAGAAATTGGCTTTGGAGAAGCCCGAGAATTACGTTTTGAAACCACAGAGAGAGGGCGGCGGGCATAACGTTTACAAGAAGGATATCCCCGCATTCTTGAAAGGCATCAAAGAGGACGAATGGGATGCGTACATTCTAATGGAGTTGATCGATGCCAAGCCCACAACGAAGAATTTCATTGTGCGGGACGGCAAACTGTCCACAGAACCTATCATTAGCGAGCTGGGCATTTACGGTTCGATTATCTTTGACGGCGATAACATCCATATGAACGACTACAGCGGGTCGCTACTAAGATCGAAGCTGGTCTCCTCGAACGAGGGCGGTGTTGTTGCCGGATTCGGCTGTATCGATAGCATGTACCTGATGGATTGAATATATATAGAAGGGAAGCGCGCCGATAGAATACATAAGTAATCCCCCTCCCCCAAAAAATAAAAAGATGATGACTTTGTTGTTCTCTACTCTACTAGACAATACCTTTCCCCGTTAGCTCCAACCCCCATTTGGTGGCAGCCACAGTGTTTCCCGCTGCTGACACGATGGAAATAAAGGGAACCAAGTCGAGCAAAGTGGCAGGAATTCCAAACGCCCAAAATAACCCACTGCGGACTTTCTTCAATTCCTTCATTTGAGCCGGCTCACAACCCCTCCACTCCAAGTAGTTTCTTATGTACGCTGCTGCTCTGGAACTTGAATGTAGTAAGTTAACCACAATGGGGCCCACGATGGGGATAAGCGAAATCAACAGGAAGAAAAGGAACCGGCCGACAACGTACAGGATGTGCATAGAGACGGAAATCCTTTTGGACCAGTCAGTATTGACTCCTCTATATGCCGCCGGTTGAGTACTTCTCTGGATACCGGGCCTTTTCATAGGTTTGGAGCATGTCCCCGTATTGTATAACAGTGCCATTTGGAATATTCTATATTGATAAGTGGGCCATATGGTAAGCTTCACGACAAACCCACTGATGGCCTGAGACTGTATGATCCACTGAATGTGTACCAAAATCACACCAATTGGTCCCAACAGGACCATCAATGGCGACAAAAGCGTCATGAGTGGGATATAAATAATAGCCGCTATCACCACAAAGAGAACAAGATGGCAAACCAGGAGAAGCCCTGTCATTTCCCAGTACTTGGATTTCGTGACAACCTCGTAGAAACCCTATTAAAAACCACATGTTAGTATATTAGCTCTTTTTCAACAAGAGGTAATCAAAGTTTCACTTACTTGTAACGGGAAGCTGAAAGTCCTAGGGGTACAGAAGTCCTTCAGGAAATACTCCTTCAGGTAGTACATTCTTCTCCATCTCTGGTTTAGGTACCGTTCAGTAGAGCACCTGAAGGAGTAGTACTCGAGCTGGCTCTTTTCCGAGTCGAAAGTGCGCTCCGCAGCCATTTGTCCTCGTTTGGGAGGGAGTGTTCACACTTGTTTGCTAAAAGATGATTATTGTGATTTATTTAATTACACTGGGGAGCAGACACCCAGGTATACTACTTGATTGAAAGACTGTTCCAAGCTTGCTTCTAAGACAAATGGGGCAGTGAAGAGTTCAATACATTGTTGTCTACGACTGTTTTTAAGTTTTGTGAAGATTATTTCGTATTAGTATTACGTTTATTTATTAAGTATTAGTTGAAAGTATTTAATGTTGAGAATAAGTAATTAGTTGAAAGCTGTCTGCCGGATACTGATGTTTCTCCCTCCTGACAAATTTCGGGAACGAGGCTCTCTTGAACCATTTCTTATTTATACTCTCCAACTCCTCAACGGTTCTTTTGGTCTCCTCCCTTGCCCTTTCCTCCAGAGTCTCCCTCTCTCTAGCGGCCAACAGTTCAGCTCTCTCCTTCAGAAAAGTCTCCATGGACCAGTCCAAATACAGGTCTTGCACCAATTGAGGCAATGCCTCCACTTCTTCCAAAGTGTAAGTCCTTGCGAAAATGCGGAAGACAGCGTCCATGTTGGCGGTAGTCAAATGATAGATACGCTTAGCCATAATTGCAACCAGTCGCTTATTTCGAGTGGCAGAAGTGGTTGTCGCGGAATGAACCAGTTGTCCCATCGCTCAGAGCACCTACCCATATTTTATACGTTTGGGGGAGGCAGCCACCCCAGGACCTGTTACCGCCCTCCCAACGGTACATATGTTTACTACAAACAAGCGCCCACCAACACAGATAAGCAACCGTTCTCCCAACGGTAAATCACACAGCTAAGTGAATACATAAACAAATCGTACGCTGCCAAGACCGAGCCACAGGGCCCCGCGAACAATACCACCCCCGCCATCACGGCCCCGCAAGCACCAAACGAGTAAAGGGTACGGACCCTGTACCGCAACGGCAACGCTACCGGCAACGCTACCATGGCAGCGGCAAGGGACACACCCTAAAAAGCAAAAGTGATCGTCGCAGAACAGGCAAAACAGAAGGAAAAAAAAGGAAGATAGGGTGTCCCTGCGGGTGTTTCTGAGGGTTTCGGTCATTCTCGATTATCTCAGCGGTGCAATTTTCCCGTTTCGGGAACGAGGTTTTTCCGAATTATATAAAGATGGCGAGAACAGGGACAGCAGTAGCTCTTTATCGGCAGCCGTTTGGAGTGTGCCAGGGGTTTACCAGGGTTTTACTGCTTTGTGTTGCGTCAGTCGAGGCATGGTTGTGACTATCAAGGAGTATGCGGACGCAGTGCCGTACCCTAGGTTCCCGAAAAGCGCGCTCTTGGACCTTTCGACGTCGTGTTCGTCGATGGCGTCTTTGAGCACGCTGGATGAGGAGGATGCCTCCGGTAACGCAAACAGTCTGCGGTACATCGAGGCAATGAAGTTGTATGTCATGGACAAGGCCGCGTTCCTGCGACGGTTCAGTGTCGATGAGGCACACATTATAACGATGCTTAACAAGCAGGAGACGTTGCTCACCGCTGACGTGTCGACTCTGGGGGCCCGCAAGAGAGTCAAGAAGTTCTCTGACTACGAGGTTGTGTTGGAGTTGGGTCAAGGTGCGTACGGGCAAGTCAGTCTCGTACAGAACAAGTCCACGGAGGAGTTTCTCATCCTCAAGAAGATTTTCAAGGAGAGGATACTGCTGGATACGTGGGTCCGCGACAGGAAGTACGGTACTGTACCATCAGAGATACATATCCTGACGAAGTTGACGGAGCTGCCGCACGATAATGTCGTCTCGATGATCGATTTCTTCGAGGATGACGATTTTTACTACGTAGAGATGCCCATACATGGGCAGGGAGACGGGTGCATCGAGTTGTTTGACTTCATCGATATAAGGGACGAGGTCAGCGACTGGGAGTGCAAGCTGATAATCAAGCAATTGGTCTCCGCGATCAAGTACCTCCACGACAGAGACATCGTGCACAGAGACATCAAGGATGAAAACATTATTATGGACGCGAGGGGACACATCCAGCTGATCGACTTTGGGTCCGCTACAAACGCAGTGAGAGGACCCTTCAGGACTTTCTTGGGGACTATCGACTACGAACCACCAGAGGTCGCTCGTGGTGAACCCTTTTTGGGGAAACCACAGGACATATGGGCACTCGGTATTTTATTGTACATTCTCCGCTTTAAAGAACCGCCATTTTTGGACCAGAAGGCAATACTCACGGGGGATTTGAAGTTCCCACAGGGGACATCGGTCAACACCGACTGTATTGACCTCATCAATGCGATACTAAGTCCCCGGGTCGACGAAAGACCCACTATCGATGACATCGTCGAACATAAATGGCTACAATTTTAGGAAAATGAATCCGACCCCCCCCCCCTCCATTTGCATGAAAGAAGTGTCTCTGAAACGTTTCTTCACCAATCACTCATTAAGTAATAATTCTTCAAAACTTCACGAAGTTCACTTTATATACATATATAGTGCTTAGTTCTTCCCATAATTATTAGTACACTTTTTTTATTTGCCTTGTTACTTACATGACCTTAAGCAAGAGGCTATAGCACAGGTCCCCTATGAGTCTATCGGTAGACGATATACTGGAGGATGATACCCTCGGGAGCACCATCTTGCTGGATGCTCCGTCCGCGGTCGATTCAAACTACAGAGAGTGCATGAACCTGCTTGTTAAGGGCCAGCCGAAGGGGGCACTGGAGAGGATGTTTGAACGGGGGGTATTGAACGATGAGGCGCTGGACAGTCCTGCACATTTCACATTGTGCTTGAGTTGCTATTCCAATATCCCAGATTTCGCATCCCTTGGCGTATCCCTGCAGACCGTGGCTAAGAGGGTTTTCGACGTACAGCAGATGAACGACACCATCCTTCATTTGAGGTCAAGAGACGACGCAATGGCGCAATTGGAGAAGTATTTTGTCTGCTTTGTCAGGACTTTGCACTTACAGAACTCAAGAGACCGTCTAGAGGGAACGATACAGTTGCAAAGTAGAATGAAGGATGAGATAAGGGAGTGCAGCGAGGCGATTTTGAACGAGGAGGACGCACTGGTACTAAGAGATATGGTGTACACGTACCTCGTTGATTTGGAAGTTGGCCTACTGCACAATAAGAAGTCGCTGTCTCTTTATGATTCCCTGTGCCTCGGGTTACCACAGTTACGGGACGTGTTGCAACGATACGATACTATGGGTACCACTTTCGAAGACACGATAACAAGGGACCTGGGGCCCCTGCCGAAGCCAAAGAAGACGGCAGCACAGAGGCCAATCTCAGCTGTCACTCCGAAACCAATTACGAACAGGGACGAGTTGCAAGGCGCTATCACTGGCAGTGAACCGGAACGAGAGAAACAAGTCTCTGTGTCCTGGGGAAATTTGGTCCCCACCGCGAAGAAGTACTACTCTGACCACGTAGCCCAGTTTCTTGCAAGGCAGGACCCGCGGATTCTCCGCGCACTGTCCATCTGCCTTCTCCTGCTCGTGATCATCCACAGGGACAAGTTCCGCTCGCACAATTTCCGCCAATTGTTCCAAAGAACGCTTCGAAACTCGCTGCAACAGCTGTGGTACATCACCAAGACCTTGACGAGTGTCTAGCAACCCCAGTCAATGCAATACAGAGACACTGGATGTGCAGGGCTGCGTCTTCGGGTGCACCCTGCCCTGTCTCTGGGGCGTTACCCAGCCGCACAGCGATTTTTTGAGAGGATGAAACGATTTCTCGAAACAGCGAGAGACCGTTGACGTTACCGGGGGAAGAGGGTGTTGTAGAGGTTGTGCTGCGAGAGGTGGACCCCAAATACGCATAGCTCGGTATGAATTCTGCGATGGTTGGGTCTGGTACGGGTGAGAATGCTGCTGGTGGCGCTGATTCTGCGGTGAATGCGACCGGTACGGGGGAGAACAATGACTTGTACCCCCTTGCGCTGTTGATGGACGAATTGAAGCACGATGATATTGCGAACAGGGTGGAGGCTATGAAGAAATTGGACACGATTGCGTTGGCTTTGGGAACCGAGAGGACCCGTGACGAGCTGATCCCGTTTTTGACCGAGGTCGCACAGGACGACGAGGATGAGGTGTTTGCCGTTTTGGCAGAGGAATTAGGGAAGTTTGTATCGTTTGTGGGCGGCGACAAGTACGCGACCGTGTTGTTGCCCGCGTTGGAGATTTTGGCGTCCACGGAGGAGACGCTGGTGAGGGATAAAGCGGTTGAGTCCCTGAATAGCGTTTCGCTAGAGTTGTCTCAACAGCAGATTTTCGACGATTTCACACCACTGATCGAGCACTTGGCCACTGCTGACTGGTTCTCCTCGAGAGTGTCCGCGTGTGGGCTGTTCAGGTCCGTGATTGTGCGGGTGAAGGAGGATTCGCTGAGGAAGAATCTGCTTGCCCTGTACTTGCAGCTGGTGCAGGACGATACTCCGATGGTGAAGAGAGCCGCGGCGAAGAACTTGCCCTCGATCATCGACCTGTTGACGCAAAACCCAGACTTGTCCACAAGTGACGACTGGGACTACATCTCAAACATGTTCCAAAGTATTATAAGTGACAACCAGGACTCGGTAAAGTTTTTGGCCGTTGACTGTCTGATTGCCATCTTGAAATTCTTCAATGTGAAGGGCGAGAAAGCGCACTTGAAGGACCTTTTGGAGTCTGCGATCAAGTTGATCACCGATGAAGCGTGGAGGGTTCGTTACATGGCCGCGGAAAGATTCGAGAGCTTGGCCTCGCAGTTCGTTACAGAACCTGAATTCATCAAAGAACTGGTACCACCGTTCCTGCGGCTGTGTGAGGATAACGAGGGTGATGTCAGAAAGGCAATCGCGGAACAGATACCGGGTTTTGCCACGTTGCTGAATGACTCGGACCTCGTAATAACCAAGATTATACCTGCCGTTCAAAATCTGAGCATGGACGAGAACGAGGCTGTGAGAGCTTCCCTTGCACTGAATATCACCAACCTGGTGACCCTCATGTCAAAGGAGGAAGGTATCACTCACTTACTACCCATACTGCTAAACATGTTGAAGGACGAATTCCCAGAAGTAAGACTAAACATTATAGCGAACCTGAAAGTGATCAACGATGTCATTGGCGTCGACCTTCTTGCCGAGTCCCTGCTCCCAGCCATCACTGAGCTGGCCAATGACGTTAACTGGAGGGTGAGAATGGCCATCATTGACTATACCCCTGTCCTAGCGGAGCATCTGGGCGTCGACTTTTTCAACCAGCACTTGAGCGATCTATGTCTCTCGTGGTTGTGGGACACAGTGTACTCCATTAGGGAGGATGCCGTGAAAAATCTAACCAAGTTGGCACAGATATTCGGCCCCGACTGGTGTCGTGACGAGATAATTTCAAGACTGCTGAAGTTCGACTCGCAACTTTTAGAGAACTTCATCTACAGGTTTACGCTACTTTCCGCGTTGACTGCCCTCGTACCTGTTGTATCAACGGATGCAGTCACAGAACAGGTCCTCCCCTTCGTGAAGCACCTGACGGACGACGCCGTGCCGAACATCAGGTTCAGCGCGGCAAAGTCCTACGCGGTCATCGTCGAAGCACTCGTAAAGGGCGGGAACACTACGTACCTCCCACTAATAAAAGAGACCATCATCCCATCCTTGGAAAAGCTGACTCAGGACACGGACGTCGACGTTAAGTACTTTGCCGGCGTAAGCTTGAAGAAATGCCAGTCCCTACTACCATGATCGGCCGCATATAACTTTATAAACGTTTCCTTCCCTCTTCTATATAAACCGTATGTAGCTACGACTTGGACTCGGACAGTGCGAGATGCCGAACATGGATCTCCATGTTACATAATATATTGTTACTGTTATTGTATTGTCGCTGTTACTTAATCGAAATCTCGAGGAATCGGCCCAAAAAAAAAGGAGTTGAAGATCGAAGACACGAACGTACCCTGAGGACGGTCTCCAGTGCTAATAGAAACCTCAATCGCCAGCGATCATGTTCCGTCGAAGGTTTATCCCCGTCAAACATACGGTCAATCTGTTGAAAAAGCCCAGTCCCGGTAATGGCGTTCCCCCACTGCCCGGCGCGTTGCCCAAACATGACAATCGGTTCACGTTGTTGACTTACAATATCCTGTCTCCAGCGTACATGTGGCCGCAGGTGTACACTTACGTCCCCGAGCAATGCAAGCAATGGGAGTTTCGGCACGATTTGTTGGAGCAAGAGCTGTTGGGGAAGTACAAGGCGGACATCATGTGCATACAGGAGATGACGAAGAGGGATTACCAGCAGTTCTGGTCGCCAATTGCGTCTGGGAAATGTGACATGGGATCCGAGTTTATCTCCAAGACTGCTCCTAAATACTGGAAACGAGAACCTGATGAGTTGGACGGCGTTGCCATTTTCTACAACCGCAAGATGTTCGATTTCGTCTCGTCGAAGGGCATCTATTTAAACCAGATGCTCGATGCCTTCAACGATCACGAGCTCGAGTACCTGGGCCAGAAGAAGCTGGGGCTGACAGACGGTGCTGGGAACCCGACGGGGGAAACCAACCTGCTGAACTTCCTCAAGCTTAAAAACCAAGTTTCTCTGTTCGTCTCTCTGCAGCACAAGTCTACAGGGATGTACTTCGTTGTGATCAACACGCACCTGTACTGGAAGTACGACGAAGTGAAGCTCACCCAGTGTATGGTGATCATGCGGGAGCTCTCGCAGATCATCGACGACCTGCTCAAGGACGTGCCGGACGTCACGAAGGAGAAAGTCAAGATCATCTTCACTGGGGACTTGAACTCGACCAAGAACTCCCCAGTGATCAATTTCTTGAGGGGGAACATCATCAGCCATTTGGACCTCAACATGGTCAACCCGATGAAGCCCTTCCTGAACCGGTGCGTCTACGACGACGCACCAGAGGAGTGGTTCGACAACACATGCTACTCGGGCAAACTGAAGGGCATCTTCGACTACATCTGGTACCACGACACGGATCTCAAGCTCACAAAAATCCTGACGGGCAAAGAAGTCTCCGACGAACTCGACGAGGCCAGCCAGCGCGGACTGCCCAACGGAACACACCCGAGCGACCACATACCGGTCCTGACCGAGTTCAAGATCTTGAATCAATCGAAGGGCTGAAAATTTTTTCATCGCTTCTTTTGAGGCATGAGAAGAGGTGTCACAAAAAAACTGCAATAAAGTGGTGAGTTTGAAGTGTTGAAGCTTTCGATTATGTGACACAAGGTGGCCAGTAACCAGACAGCACTGCAAGGAGATTATGAACGTGTCGAGTTTACCGAACTTTGCGCTTTACCACCAGACGGCGTCGCAGAGCGAGCATCCGTTACGACAGAACAGTTCTGAGCAAACTGTGCAGATGAAAATAGGTTACGCTGCGCAGAACAGCAGTGCGCAGCAGCAGCAGCAGCAGTACCTCAGTACGACGCACGACGAGTCGATAGCCATGGAGGCGAGAAGACGACTGAATTTCAAAAAATCGTTCCTGGACGACCCTACTTTCTACCCAGAGATCTCTTCGAACCAGCCGGGCCCGTACAGGAATAACAAACCGTACATTGGGAACGTGTACAACCAGATCACCTCGCTGAGTAACATGATGATGAGCAGGCAGCAGCAGGCGCAAGCGCAGTCGCAGTCGCAATCGCAGCCGCAGGGATCGATGAACTCGCCATCGAAGTCGCCGCCGTTCGTCCCCATGCCCGGCGGAGAGAAGGCACTCAAGAACCAGCATTTCCAATTCAGACAGGCGCAGTCGCAATTCCAGCTACCGGCTAAGAAAATGGGCAACGTCTCAAATCACCGCTCGCAGCAGGGCGATCCGTACCTCATGAACTAGTTAATAAGAGACTAAGTTCATACACACATTCATCTCTGCATTCACAGCAATATAGCATTTGCATTTGACTAAGGACAACCCAAGAGGACCCAGTTCCATATGTATCATGATATTTTGATAGTAGGTTTTATATATAATGAGGGTAAAAGTAGTATCAGTAATGTACATTGACCCACGCTCTCCGTTGGGTCAGGCAAGGGATCTGTTTATTCTTTGCCAGAGGCCAGTTTCTTCTTGTAAGCGATGGACCGTTTGGTGACTCTGCCCGTCTTGGATCTTTGTTTCCTCTTCTTCAAGTGCGACAGAGTGTTTTGCTTGTCGTTCTTCGAGGCTCTCATACCCTCAATGGTCAGTTCCTTACCCAAAGTGGCTTTGTCCGCCTTCCCAAGCACCCTTTTGGCTCTCCCGAACCTGGTCTTCTGCGTCTCGTTCAGCTTGTCGTATTTGGATTCGTTGCGAGGGTCCTGCGCGGCGGTCTTCTTGATGTTCTTGCACCTGGAGACTCTCAATTTCCTAGCCTTCTTCTTCTCGTTGGACGCGGATTTCATGGGTTTATCGTTGAGTAGCAGAGCTTTGCTGACCGTTTCTAGTTGTTTGAACTGGACGTACGCGAAACCTTTCCCAACATTAGTCTTCGAGTCCCTCACTATACGGACGTACTCGATCGGCCCACACGTCGCGAAATGTTTCCACAGAGTCTCCTCGTCCTCCTCGAAGTCGAGGTTCCCGATGAACACGGACCGTTGTTTGTCGTGCTTCGTTGGGTGCGACACGGAGTCCACTCTCAAGTGGCGGTTGTGGAACTCAACACCGTTCAGTTTCTGGCAGACAAGTTTAACTGCATCTTTGGTCTTGTAAACGATGTATGCGTTGATCGAGTCCCTAGATTTGTGCAGTTTCTGTTGCACAAATGCGACTTTCCTAGGCAACGGTTCATCAAACGAGATAGATCTGAACCTGATACTGTCGATCGCGAGCGCCTTGTCCTGGCCCTCCTTTGGATTCGTGGAGAACAGTTTCTTGAACTCTTTGTACAGAGTCTTGGAGCTGATAAGCTCGTTGGCCAAGTTCCCAACGAAAACGGTCCTCTCCGCCTTGGCCAACTCATCGTCCTTCAAATCAAGCACTTTAGCCTGCTCTGCCCTTGCAACTTTCACCGTCTCCACATAACCGTCGTCCTTCAACGAGTTCTCCGTTTCTCCATCATCGGACATCAGTTTCTCGTAGTATTGCGACTCGAGTTGGTCATTCTCGTCGTTCTTGCTTCTCTTCCTCTTCTTCTTGTTTGAGTCAACAGCGGGCAACGCGGTTTCCTCCGTGGACTCCGAGTCCTCTTCTGCAACAGCAACAGGTTCCGCACGCTCCAACTGGGTCACTGTCCTCTTCTTCAATGCAGACGTATCCTCAATTGGTTTGGCAGCGGAGTTGAACAGTTTGTCCACTGTGGACTCGACTTTCTTCCCATCGGGTTTCCCAAATAGCTGATCAATAGAGGAAGACATGTGTGGTGGTATGGACGTTTGCAGAGGGGTCTCAGCGAGTACAGCAGCCATTACTAGTTAGAGATGCTCATCGCAAATAAATTGTGTCGTTTCTGCAGAAAATTTTCCAGTACTGAAAAATATAGGCGAGATTACGGCGCAACTAGCATCGACGAACTCAGAGATATGCCCTGGTCTAGTACCTCTACTTAGTGGGCACAGCACAGCTTGATAGATGATATAATCTTTAAAGAGTTTTTTCCTTATTAGAAATAGTGTAATGTATATATAGAGGAGTTTTGAAGGGGTTTGTAGTAGGTAATGTGTAGCTAGCTGGTGAAGAGGCGAGTCACACACGGGTTATGCACCTTGGGTCCCACGCCTCTCCATGATTTCCAGTTGGCTCAATACAGTAAATACGCTTATTTCAATGGGATGAAACGGGAGGTGGTGGCACCGGCTCTACCGTGTCTGACTGGGGTGTAAGTGATGGAGAATTCACCCAAGTAGTGGCCAAGCATTTCCGGTCTGATTTCGACCTGGTTGAAGACCTTACCGTTGTAGATCCCGACGACGGACCCGACCATCTCTGGGACGATGATCATGTTTCTCAAGTGGGTTCTGACGGCGGTTGGCTTCTCGCCCTCTGGCGCGGCCAACTTGGCGGTTCTCAACTTCTTCAGGAACCCGGCTGGCTTGGTGGACAGACCACGGGCAAATCTTCTTCTGACTCTCGCTGGGGTCAGCTTGACGAAGTCCTCAGTGGACATCTCCAAAAGCTTGTCCAGGTCGACACCTCTGTAGGAATGGGTCTTAAAAATTCTCTTCTTTTGGGTAGCAGCGGCAGACATGTTTATTTGTATGGGGTGATTGGCTGTGTGTATCTAGTGTCGGAACTCGGGACTATCTCTACCTCTATGCCTGAACACCGCAAAACTATAAACTTCCAATAACAGGCGTTAAAGCTGTTCGTGATAAATTGACTTGAAATTTCAACTTTTCGGTTTTTGCGTCGTTGCTGGGGGGCCGTGGAAAAAGGCTAGGCAGAGGGCCCGGGCAGAGACCTGTCCGGCTGGGCTCGCGCCCCGCCCAGCGCTCTGCCCAGCGCCCCGCCTCGCTCTGCCCGGAACCTCCCGCGCACCCGCGAAAAACAAGTGACAAACTACCCAATCGGGTATTTTGTGACTGCTTTTCAGCCCTTGCACCACCGCTATAACACCGTTTACACCCCAACACCACGCCAAAATGGACTGGAAAATTGAATAAATTTTACGGTTTTTTGTTCTGTCCCAAAAAGGAAAGACGCAGCTTTTCTGAGTTTTTGCTGAAATTTCACTGCAATAAACCTCGAATTTGTGACACAGTGAGTGTGTATTGGCTCGTGCAGTTGCTGTTGGAAAGCGGTCCCCTGTCTCGTGTATCCAGTACATTCACAGCCCTAGACACATATCCTCACGCACAATGAAGTACCTAGCTGCCTACCTACTGTTGAACGCCGCCGGCAACACTGCCGATGCCGAGAACGTCAAGAAGGTCTTGACCTCTGTCGGTGTTGAGATCGAGGACAAGAAAGTCAGCGCTTTGATCGCTGCCGTCGAGGGTAAGGCCGTCGCCGACTTGATCACCGAGGGTACCGAGAAGTTGTCCGCCGTCCCAGCCGCTGGCCCAGCCACCGGCGCTGCCGCTGCCTCTGGCGCCGCTGCCGGTGAGGCCGCCGCTGAGGAGGCCGCTGCTGAAGAGGAGGAAGAGTCTGACGCGGACATGGGTTTCGGTCTATTCGATTAAGAAGCTCAGCCCCACTACCAGCATTTTCACCCTTTCCAATTGATGATGGAGGGACGCAGAGAGCGTTCTCATACACTAGTTTCCTATCCTATCGATATATATAAGCAGTACGTACACCTGCAGTAATAATACAATCAACAACAGTAAGCAAGTAGCGTCCCGTGACACATCCAGGGTCACTCGCGTGTGGCGCTAGTGACATACGTGTCCAGATCTAAAGAGGCTTATATAAGGAAAATAGCGATGACTTGCAACTTATCCATTTATCTCTACTATTTTTGGCTGTTGGGTACAACGGCACAGACTCAGAATGAGACTGCCGCTGCTGTTGCAACTGCTGCCCGTTTTCACGAGAGCCGTGAGGGCTCAGGGAGAGCTGAACGGATTGATACTCGCCGAGCAGAACGATAACACGAAGGACGAGCTCAACGAGGATGGGACTGTTCGTGTACCAGCAGACTTGGAGATCAGGGGCTCGCTCGTGTGTTCCAAAGACACAAACGACTGCTACCCTCGCGAGTTCGAGCCACAGGCCGTCTGGCAGCCCGTTAAGAGACTCCAGATGCTCCCCGCTGGACTGGATATCCGGATGAACCTCGAAACCGGGTTGAAGGAGGCGAAGTGGAGGGAATCAGAGCCACAAGAGGCGCCAGAACCACAGGAGTACGAACTGACGGGAGAGTTCAAAGAGATCACGGCCTCGTTGATATCCGAGGACTACACCGCTGCGGAACGTCAACTGCAAGAAGTGCTCGATCTAGCGCACGACTACAAGATCGGGTACAAGATCGTGGCCCACGACTTCGCACTGCTTAGAAACGTCTCCCTCGACTTAATGTACCCCGACTCGCTTAGGGAGGCCGCTGCTTCCTGCATTCTCAGCAGTGTGAGGAATAACCCACCTGCGCGGGAACACATCCTTGAGTTCTTCCCGGAGTTCACAGACGACACATTCGAAGCCATCGCTGGGCTGTCCCCCAAGCAGACCGTCCTGATGAAGAGGTACTTGTCTACTCTGGAGGAGTTACTCCCACAACATCACGACTTCACGGGGGCCCAGATGAGTATCCTGGACAAAGCCGTGTCACAGATGGACGACATCCATACGAACATCCGCGTGTTACAATTGGCCTCCAAGTACTTGGACCACATAGATAAGAACTCTGTGATCTCGCAGAAGGAGTTGCAAGGATGGACGGACCGTCTCGTGGCGCTGATCGGTAACGACCGGGTGGACGAGTTACACGTCAGACGGTTCTTCGACTCGCTGTACAACATGAAGAGACATTTCCCACACGACTTACACATCGGCCCCGGTTTCCAGAGCTGGCTGCTAGAACAGGCCGGTAAGAGGTCTGCGAATCTGAAAAGCGACCTACACCAGAGGGACTTGGAGCAGGACGAGTTCGACCAGAAACTCGTGGACAGCAGGTTCTCCGTCTTCGGCAACAAGTTGGCTAAGCGGATTAAAGCGGACGAGTACAGAGACGAACTGTGAATGGCGCAGATATGTATATGCACTTAGGTGTCACTATATAACGTACGTACAGGTTTTTGTGAGTCCTTCTTCTCAGTCATTAGTCACCTCATCGAGAAACCCCGCGTCGTTTGAGAGCCTGCTCCTGAATTTATCCCACCACGCATCAAACACTTTTATCGGGACGTTCCCCTGCGGATCAAGAAACCCTGCGAGGTAATTATACGCGTGTTGCACGATCTTCCCCGCGAGTTCCTGCGTTAGCGATGGGTACAATCTCGCCAGTTGACCAGCAGTGGCTACATTTCTTGCACGGGGCGCTACGACGAGCGAAGACGACGACGAGGGCGGTACAGACCCGCCCGCGAGTTTCTCTGCGGCGAGTTGCGCCTTCCACTGTTCGAGTCTGGCAAGCCCCTCTGCACGCGGTTCAATCGATATACCGATGATCAGTTGCGAGATGTTGCTTCCCCCCGTGGGGGGTAACGTCGTACCGTCGACGTCCTCATCCATATCAATTTCCCCGAGACCATCTGTGACCGCCTCTGGGCTGGCCCCACCGCGGGAGAGCCGCACTTTGAACATGGCACTAGGTTTCTCCAGGGACAAGTACCCAAACAGTTTGAAGTCCTCCTCGGGTCCCAGTTTGAAGTACACTGTAGCGACAAAATCCACAGGGAACGTCACATTGGGCAGAATGAACAGGCTGATGTGCGAGTACGTCTTGGGTTTCGTCGAGGATAAAACAAGGGTATGGCGCAGCCCGTTCGTGTCGGGCACTTCCTCGGACAATTGCAGCGGATTCCCGGAAGCAATAGCAGCAAACATCAATCTCAATCAACGGGCAGCAATGACAGTGTCTTGGACAGACGTCCAGCAACACTCCAAGAGCAACCAGAACAGCACATCTTTCGAGGTCTCGTGGTGGGGAAAGGACCCTCTTCCCGTTCGCTTATATAAACGATTTTTACTTTAACTCGAAAGTTCTCGAAGACGCTGGTAAGAGATCAGTAGCTGTTCTTGACGACTGCGGCCGCCTCTTGTAGCCTTGCGGCGGTCTCGTTGGGCCCGAGGATACTCACTAGGACTGGGATCTTAGCGCCAGGCAGCGACCCGGCGAGCGCGAATCGTAGGGTTTCGAAAACGGTCCTTTTCTTGACTGTGAAACGCTGCGATGCGTCTGAGACTGCTTCCCCAAGGGACATCTCGTTGCCCCGCAGTGCCTCTTGTAGATAGTGTAGTAGTTGTGTGGTGACTTCCCGGTTGCTGTTATCTGCTAGGAACTTTCCTGCTGTCTCCGAAGTATATACAGGTTTCTCGAAGAAGTAGTGGAAGGTGTCGCAAAACTCATCGATCGAGTTGAGTGCCGTGCCGCATTCCCTAATGATCCTTTTGACTTTGGTTCTGTCACTGGATCTGAATCTGTCAGCGACGGCCTTGTTGGTCCGGTCGACGAGCGGTTCCAATTCGATGTCGTTCTTGAGCCTCTCCTGTAGGAAGTGCTTGTTGAAGAACCAGAGCTTCTTGCTGTCCACTTTGACGTTCCCTCTGGTCAAGTGGTTCATGTTAAACAGTCTGACGAGTTGGTCCAAGGTGAAACATTCGTGGGTCTTGTTCGCAAGTTCTCTTGGCGGGGACCACCCGAGCAACGCGACGAAGTTGAGCAGCGCCTCTGGGAGAATGCCGCTTTGCTTCAATTGGTACACGGCGGCGTCCCCCCTGCGCTTGCTGAGCTTCTTGTCGTCGTCCACGTTCGTCAGCAGAGGGATGTGGACGTACTGCGGCGCGGACCATCCAAATGCCTTGTACATGGCGATGTGTTTCGGTGTCGAGGGCAGCCACTCCTCGCCTCGGATAACGTGCGTGACTCCCATAAGATGGTCGTCAACAACGTTTGCCAGGTGGTACGTGGGGAACCTGTCCGACTTGAGCAGTACAGGGTCGTCGAACCCGTGGCGGTCCCGCCGCGGCTGGATCCGCACGGACCCGTGCAGAAGGTCATCGACCGCATCGTAGACCTCGGGAGCTTTGAACCGGATAACATAGGGAGTGCCCTGAAACGCATTGACCTCTTGATCACTCAGGTGCGTGCAATGGCGGTCGTACCCTTCCTCGCGCAGGTTGTTGAGCCGCTCCTTGGAGCAGAAGCACTTGTAAGCGAACCCACCTTTGACCAGTTGCTCCGCGTACCGAGTGTAGAGTCCCTCGCGGGCCCGGTCGCTCTGTCTATACATGGGCCCATCCCACTTGATGTGGCACCAGTCCAGAGTGTCCAATATGTTCTGCTCTGCCTCCGCATGGTACCGCTTGCGGTCAGTGTCCTCCAACCGCAGGATGAACTTCCCACCAGTGTTCTTGGCCAGCAGGTAGTTGTACAGCGCAGTCCTCAAAGACCCAAGATGCAGCAGCCCGGTCGGCGAGGGCGCAAACCTCGTCACCACGGGTGCAACAGGGTGTATATCCACCCTTAGCTGGCTCGAAACGAGTGTGGGTCTTGCAGCAGCCGTATAGCGCCTGATATGGGGCCGCAGGGACCACACGAAACCTCCGAGCTGCAACATCCGATAGCATTGGGTACAGGGGCACTCGCGATAGCACCAGTGAGAAGTGGCTGACTGCTGGGGCGAGCACTTGAAGTAGCTGTTACTCTCTCTCCCAATAAGCTATTGAACAATTGACCCAAAAACGGTCTGTGACCAGGACGACCTTCCAGTGGGAGGTGTCAATTGGTCCCCAGCGGTGCTCGTTGAGCCGGATTGTATACAAGGGTTTTGCATGTGTCTATCTCTACATTACATACTTGGTAGTCTCGCCGAAATGGACCATCTCCGGGTCCTTCAGCGAGTCCGGGACCCAGGGACCCGCCATGACGCAGTGAATTCTCATCTTCTCGTGGTAGTACAGGTCTGTGAGCAGCTTCGGCGTGATCAGGAAGTACTGCGAAGTGTTGTCCGCGCACGCACTCTGCACCATGGCTTTGTGAACGATCCGCTCGTTCCGTTGGTCCATACCTTGGTTGATCTCGTCGACTACCCTGAAGGGTGCGGAGGTAAACTCTTGCAATGCAATGATGTAGAGCACTGTGGAAACGGCCCGCTCACCACCGGACTGCGTGTGTGAGTCCAGTCTCTTCAAGGGAGCGTTGTCCCTGAACTTGACCATGATCTTCATCTCCCACTCTTGGTACAGGTGCGGTTTGCTCAGCTGGATGGCCCCCGCGGACCCGACGTTCGTGAACAGGTTAGTGAACCTCTCCGAGATCTTCTCGACGATGGTGTCCAGTCTCGGTTCGAGTTCCGCCTGCATCGTGGACATTGACGCCGTAGCTGCATCTAGTTTGCGGACCATTGCAGGCAGTCTGGCCTTGACGTCTGCGAGTTTGCGCTCGACCTCCTGTAGGATCGCAATGGATGACTCGTCGTGGTTGATCATGCGGATCTCGGACTCAAGTCTCTCCACTTGCTCTCCAATGTACTCCGTGTTGAAGTCCCCCTGGGACTCGTACTTCTCCGCCAACTCGTTCAACTGATCCTTGAGTGCGTCGTCGTACCCCTTGATCTGTTCGACCCAGAGTTTGTATTCCGCCGTGTTCCGCATGGTTTCGATCTGGTCCCGCTTCTCTCTGTACTCTCTGGTGAGCGTAGTCTCTTGCTCGTTAAACGCGCCGATGACCTCGCTGAGCGCGGCCTGTCTGTTCCTGACTTCGAAAAAACCGATGTCCGCCTCAAGCGACTGCGTCTGTGCAGCTTGCAGTTTCGTGTTCAGGCGGACCATCTGGCGGATCTTGCCCGTTTGGTCTACCAAGTTCTGAGCGATCTGCGCCTCCAGTTGTGCGATCTTTGGCGTGACATCCGTCCTACTGTCATGCCGTTTCTGCTCGAGCTTCCTCTTTGTCGCCGCGAGTTTCTCACCAAGGGACGAGTAGTGCGACCTGAGACGGTTGAATTCGGAAAGCTTGTTGCCGATGCGTTGGCCCTCTCGTTTCAGTTCCTGCTCTCTGTGTTGCAGTTTGGACTTCCTGGCGGAGATCTCGTCCAGTTGCTCACGTTTCTCCTTGATCTGTCCCTCGAATCTCTGGACTGTGCTCGTTAGCTCTCTCCTCTGCTGTTCCGTGAGCACAGATTGCTGGTACAGGTTTGTGGACCCGATCTCAACCTCCGTGCTGAATGTTTGGCGAGAGTAGAGCGACGTGTTGACCGTGACAAGGTTTCTCCCAGAGATGAACTTCTTAAACAGAGCGGGTCTGCCTTCGCGAGGTTCCGTCAGCGCCTTCAATTGTTCCACGGTGAGTTCTCTGCGGGAGACCGGGATCGCGTGGATGTTACTTTGCTGGCAAAGCATTTCGATCACTTGCGGGTCCCCGCGGACGAAGTCAATGAGGTACCCTTCGAACCCGTACCTGTGGAGTTCCTCGCTGGCCACTGGTTGTTTCCTTTGGTACCCCTGTCTAAGTTCTCTGAGGTTGACTTTGAACCTGCTTAGTAGGGACTCGCTATGTTGAGCGTATGCTGCCGAGTTACCGATAGTCAGTGCTCTGCTTGTGTTTGCGTCGACGCACCTGTTGAGATACGACGCTAGTAGGGGGTCCTGTGCCTGGACTGCGAGGATGGGAGGTTCTACGACATCGTTCGCGAACGTATCTGCGTGTGCTCTAAGGTAGAGTACAGCTCTCTTGAGTTCCTCGTACTCACGTTGGTCCCTGCCCCCATTGTGGCCCGTTTCGAGGACACTGATACGGTCCTTCCCCAAAAGGCGTTTCTTCGTGTCGTGGAGTTCACGATGCAGTCGGTCGTGTTCGCGAGCGACGGTCCTGGCCTCGTTGGCGACAAGTTCCGCAACTGCATCCGCGGCTCGTTGCTGTTCTTCAAACAACTGCGCCTTCTGTGCTGTCAACTCGTCTACCGCTGGTTGTGGCGGGATCTTCTCCTTCGCGACCACAAGCTCCGCCTGCTGTTGTTCGGCTGCCGTTTCTAGTTCTGTGATCTCTGCTGCGATGGTGTGTGTCCTGTTGCGGTACACTGCCACTTGCGTTCCCGTATCGCGAGTGTTATCCCTAAGCAGTGCGAGTTGTACAGCGAGTTCCTGTAGTGCGATCCTTGCACGAGTGAGGGACTCCTTCGCGGCAGCCCTATCCTCTTGCGTTGACCCGCTCGCGAGGGATTCCAACAGTTGTTGGAATGGCTTCTTGTCGTTGAGGAGCGCTTGTAGTTGTCTCTTTGCGACCTGGTACTCTGTCTTGTACCTTGTCAGGCTGGCCTTGTGCTCTTTGATCTGCGCGTAGGGGAGCAACTGGTTATGTGTCATGATTTGTTTGCGAGTGTTCTCGTACGTTCTGAGTGCGGACACTGCCCCCTCCGAGTCTTGTCTGCTGCGAGGTGAGGTTCTCGAGGTTTCCCTTTCAAGTTGGACCTCTTTGTCCAGTGAGATGTGTTCTCGTTGGAGTTGTGCGAGTTGAGTCCAGCAGTCCAGCAGTTGTCTGTCACATGCGCGGACCGTCTCTAGAAGCAGTTTATCCGGTCTGAGTCTTGCGAATTCTTGGACCCGCTCTTGGGAGAGGAACTGGCAGAGGTTATCGAGTTGTATGTTGTGCTGCGTGGCGACCAGTTGCCGTACACGTTGCTCTGAGGTCTCCACGCCGTCGACGTAGTAAAGCGAGGCCTTCTTGTGGTTCCGTGTCAGGACACGGGACACTTTGAGTGTTGTTCCCGGGTCTTCCCCCGCGAGCCAGACGTCTATCCGTGCGGAGTCCGCGCCGTTCTTAATGAATGAGTCGCTGCGCTTCATACGGCCGAGGTACTCTGTGCGCCCTGCGAGTCCCAGACACAGGGCACATACGAGTGTGGACTTCCCTGACCCGTTGGGGCCGACGACCATGTTGAGTGAGGGAGAGAACTCGAACTCCGCGAGCGAGTACGTGACGAAGTTGTGCAGCCGGAGGCGTACGACGTTCCCGGGGGCGAACCCAGCGACCCGGGGAACCGCAGGTTCCCTCCGGTCGTTGTCGTCTGCAACTTCGGCGCCTTCACCAACCCTCCTGTCCTTCACGCGACGCCGCTGCCCATCAGCATCACCCCCATCGGACACCCTAGCCCTCTTCCCCACCGTCTCGTGCATCTGTGGTGTCGTTACCGTCTTGTGGCCGTCCCAGAGGTCTCCTCCTCGTCTTCGAGTGTCTTGAAGTGTTATCTGCGCAGCGCATAGCGTTGCCAATTCGGGATCCGCAGCGATAAGAGACGCTGGCGGTGCGAGGTATAAGAGCTGGTGCTGTGGTGCTCGGTGAGTGCTGCTGGGATGGGTTTGGTCTGGGATGCAGTGGGGCAACGATGTTGCCCTCTCCTAAACACGAGAGCGCGAGGCTTGAGACTGGGACGAAGAACGTGGGGAAGACTGCTGGGCCACAGGGCGGTGTACCCCTTTCGCTGACGGACGACGTCGACAGGGCCTCCGAGACTCTCTATGCTGCGTTCGCTGACCAACCTGCGAACGATTACATGATGCGGAAGCTGTTTGGGATCCCACTGGACGAACGGTTCTCTGCCGCGAGGATTAACGGTGCTCAACACTACATGAACGCGTGGTACCATGACCACGGTGCCGAAGTGGTCGAAGCGAACGATTTCAATGCTGTGGCGATCTTCACTGTCCCCGGCCACCACGCAACACCCCCACGCAGCGGGGACCCGACTTTCGACTCCGTGTTCTACGACCAGCTGGACGCAGCGAAGCGGGAAGCGATACGTGGCACGAACGGGTACTACTACCTGTACGTAGTTGGGCGGGACCCTCGGGACACGCGGACACGCGGGTCTGTCCGTGCGATCTTCGACGCATACAAGGACCGTGCGGACTGCGAGGGGTGTGCTATTGTACTGGAGGCGATCAACGAGAGGGCGAGACGCGTGTATGAGTACTTTGGGTTTAGGACGTGTTTGACGTTCCAGTTTGGCCAGGGCGAGGTGAACAGCGCTGGGGAGTTGGATGCGCAGGGGGAAGGGTTTACGGCGTATCTCATGGTATACCTACCAGAGCAGCGCACCAGCACTAAGTAACGCAATAGCACGGAGTACCCACCACTATATAGATCTACGTACAAGAACAGGAAGAATACGATAAGAACAACGATAAGAACAAGAGAACAAGAAGAAGAGAATATCAACAACGCAAGAAGAAGACGTTCTCGAAGCTCGCAGCAGCCGCCGACCGCAACGTTTCGATTCGTTTCAAATTTTGGAATTGAACACAAGACGAGACAAGTCGCAGCACCAGCAGCGACCAACAACAGCAAGAACAGCAAGAGCAGCGCGGACAGATGATGCGCGGGTTCAAGCAGCGGCTGAAGAAGACGACGGGGAGTCTCTCCGGCAGCAGCAGCAGCAGTGGCAGCACCACTGCCACGGCAAGCACCACTGCGACTGCCCCGGGGAAGGACAAGGACAAGGAGAGGAGGCAGACGGGCGAGAGGCACAGGACGGGGAGGTCCAGTGCCAGTGCTTCTACCAGCAGCAGTGGGAGCAGTAGACGCAGTGGAAGAAGTGCGCAGTCGGCGTCCGCCTCGCAGTCGCCAGCGCGGGCCGTCGCGGTCAGCAAGCCCAACCCGACGGCAGACATCGACGACGTCGAGGCGAGGGCGCCCGCGGTGACCGTGACGGGTGTGCCCTCGACGTCGTCGTCGTCGAGGGACAATGAGCATGGTGAAGGTAGCCGTGGCCACGAGAGTGCGCCACCCGTGGCCGCCGCTCACGCGCCGGCTCACGGGCCCAGCCTTGTTGGTGCCACCTCTGCGGTGCTGCCACAACCACAACCCATGTCACCCTCGAGTATCGACATCCCACGCGGGTCGCACTCCTTCGAGAGGCTGCCCACTCCGACGAAGCTCGCAGATGCAGACATCGACGGGATCGGGAAGACCCCGCAACGGCACTCGTCCTCCAGGTTCGAACGGTCGCGGTACACGCACATCACGAAGCTGCCCCTGTTCGACGACGTATCACCGGAGGAGAAGATCCCCCTGTTCATTGCCAAAGTGGACCAATGTAACGTCATGTTCGACTTCAACGACCCTAGTTTCGATATACAGGGGAAAGAGATCAAACGTAACACCCTGCAAGAGTTGATCGAGTTTATCGTGACAAACAGGTTCGCTTACTCTCCAGAGATGTACCTCCACATGGTCGCGATGTTCAAGATTAACCTGTTTAGACCGATCCCGCCACCGGTGAACCCGATAGGGGACATCTACGACCCGGACGAGGATGAGCCAGTGAACGAATTGGCTTGGCCGCACATGCAACTTGTCTACGAGGTGTTCCTTAGGTTTGTAGAGTCCCCCGATTTCAACCACCAAGTGGCCAAACAGTACATTGACCAACAGTTTATTCTCAGATTGCTAGAGTTGTTCGATAGTGAGGATATCAGGGAACGCGACTGTCTAAAGACTACACTCCACAGGATCTACGGGAAGTTCCTCAGCCTTAGAAGTTTCATCCGTAGATCGATCAACAACATCTTCCTACAGTTCATCTACGAGTCTGAGCGGTTCAACGGAATCGCAGAACTGTTGGAGATCTTGGGATCCATCATCAACGGGTTCGCGCTACCTTTGAAGGAGGAACACAAAATTTTCCTGGTCAGGGTGCTCATCCCATTGCACAAAGTACGTTGCCTGTCGTTGTACCATCCACAGTTGGCATACTGTATCGTTCAGTTCCTAGAGAAGGAACCTTTGCTCACAGAGGAAGTTGTTATGGGGCTACTCCGCTACTGGCCCAAAATCAACTCAACAAAGGAGATCATGTTCCTCAACGAGATAGAAGATATCTTCGAGGTCATTGAACCACTAGAATTCATTAAAGTTGAGGTACCACTATTCGTCCAATTAGCAAAATGTATCTCCTCTGCACACTTCCAAGTCGCAGAGAAAGTGTTGAGCTACTGGAACAACGAATACTTCCTCAACCTGTGCATCGAAAACGCAGAGGTCATTCTACCGATCATCTTCCCAGCACTTTACGACCTCACAGCACAACTCGAACTGGACAACAACAACAACAATACACACAACTCTTCCTCGGGGACACTCCTCAACACGCACGGCGACCCAGGCGGGCTCTCGGACCCGTACATGCTCGTCGAACAGGCCATCAACTCAGGGTCCTGGAACAAAGCAATCCACGCAATGGCATTCAAAGCACTAAAGATCTTCCTCGAGACAAACCCGGTCCTCTACGAGAACTGCAACGCACTGTACCTCTCCAGCGTCAAGGAGACGGAACACAGACGCCGCCAGAGGGACAAGAAATGGAGGGCTCTGGAACGGTACGTCCAGGAACTCAGGGACGACCCAACGAGGACAGACGCTAATGATAACGAACTCGCAACAACAACTTTACAAGAAAGTGGACCCCCGGAATGATCCAAAGACCCTTTAACCTTTACAACCTTTTTATAAAACAGCAACAACACTTACACAGGCCGTATGTAGAACCACAACAGTACGTATAACGGTTAAACGCCTTCCTTCAAAGACCTTTCTCGTTTGAGCTCATCGCTTTCTGTTCAAATCCTGGTTTTAACCCATTGCAGACTGAACATCAACTACTACCTCAAGGGACCATCGCTGCAATGAACACGGGCAGCAGTCTGTGCGCTGGGAAGATACGCTGCTGCAGTGTGCGGTACACGGGGAGACGCTTTGGATCCGCGCCCTTACGGTCCCAGAGGGCAGAGAGGTGGCCTCTCACGTTCACGGCAACCGCGAAAGGTGTAAGCTACGAACTCGTGGATCCGTCCCGGTTCGGCGTCGAGCATGCGGCGGGGAATCCACCACCGCTGTCCTTTGGGTTGCAACGGACGCTGTACGAGCCCGTCGTGCTGCACCCGCTGCGGGACACCAGGTCCGGGGTGTACAACTACGACAGCGCGCTCGAGGTCATCCCGGGGGAGTTTCTACAGCATTGCAGGTCCCCGCAAAAGAGACCGCTGTTTGTGACACCACACAAGGATGAGTCCCTGTGGAGAGTCGCCCGGGGGCTCAACAAGAAGTACGTCTCGTCGACGAGTTCAATGACTGCAGTGCTCTCACATTTACACTACCTCGTGTCCAACTTCAGACAACTCAACGTCGAGAACTCCTCGATTTCGAAGAACTTCCCGCAGAAGCATTGCCAGTTCACGAGGGGAGCACAGTTCCCAGCGAGTATCATCTTGCGGAGGAAGAAGCAGGGCGTCGTGTCCATCGACTCGGATAAAAGTCTCGACAGAGAGATGATCCTTTCCGTCCTGGGCCACTCGCTTGAGGAATTCCTCACGGAGCGACCCCCCAGAGACACCCAGCAGCAGCCCGCGGAGCACTACCACTACTCGCAGCTCGACGATTTCATCATCAGGTCGCAGCTGGACGCGTACGACCCGCAGTTGCCTGGGTCTGGTATCTTCGATCTCAAGACACGCGCAGCCGTGTCGATCCGCCACGATTTGCCCTACGTCGAACGCAACAACAACTTCACGGGCTACGAAATGGACAGCGTTTACGGTGAGTTCGAGTCTCTCGAGAGAGAGTTCTTCGAGGTCATCAGGTCCACGCTGCTCAAGTACTCCCTGCAGGCCCGCATGGGGTGCATGGACGGGATATTCCTTGCGTACCACAACATCAAAAAGATGTTCGGATTTCAGTACTTGCCCCTAGACGAGATTGACTACATCATCCACTCGACTTACGACAGAAGTTTTGCCAGGTCGCTCGAAACAAGAGACGCCATCTTCAGACAGATTTACGGACAGGGGGAGTTTATTGCGAGACATCAACGCAACAGTAGGCAGATTGCAAGCACCCTTGCAGACGCAGAGTTCAAAATATCTGTACAGTTACTCAGACAACTTCTCGGGAACATTGAGAACAAACTGTCCCAGAAATCTGGAGATTGGAGACTCGCCAAAGTACTGGTCAAAACGGAGAAGAAGAAAATCCCAGTATCGCGAGGTAAATCAATCGAAGTCCCCGTACTGAACGTGCTCGCGTACCCACTTCCAGATGACTACGAGGATACCCCCTTAGTCCCAATCGCGAAAACGGATACTTTGGAGGACTTGGAACAGAAACTGGATGACATCGTTTTAAGTAACAAGAGACTCCTCCAGGACAAAGCTGACCGAAACGAGGTGATCGGGTTCCAACTGGAGGTGGCCCATTTGCAAAGACACCACCGGGACTCGGTAGCCATCCCTGCATACCTCAGTGGGAAAAACTCACCATTGGACAGGAAGCAAAAAGGCTATGTGTTCAACCAGTTGAAAAAAAATTATTATCCGGAGGGGGCCCACAGGGACACTCCAAATTTCTACCATGAGCTAGACGTCGGCGAGTGGGTCACTAGGGGGACCCTCACACCGATCAGAGACAAGAAACTGATTGTCTCCCTGTGCCAGGAGTACTTGAACGTCAAAATTGATGCCCTGAAATTTCAAAGCATCGTGAGGGACGAAGCAGAGGAGGACAACTCAAGTATAACGAACAGAATCACGGATTTGCTCAATGGGAAGTTCAAAAGGGCGAATGAGGAAGTAGAGGGAGGGCCCTCGCAGTTCCAATTACTGTTGAGAGCGCTGTCCCTGAGGGGGGAGCTCAGAAGCAAGAGGAGGACCTCCATGAAGGAAAGTTTATAGAGATGCAGGGTTCCACGAAGCGAACCCGTTTCTTGTAATTAAGCATTAGGCATGTACACACGTACTTTTGTAAATAGAAGACGCTGCGTTACTTGCAAGTCAAGTAGCCATGAACTTAAACAACAGAATAGCTAAAAAAGGTTCTCGTTCTGTGTGCTAGACACGCGGTCTGGTTTACAGACCCACAGAAGCATTATATCCCAGTTAAACAGCGCAGATTTTCGGTTAAAAAACCATCATTTGGCAAACCACAATTTTTTGAAAATTTCAATAACAACGGGCGTGTGGTCTAGTGGTATGATTCTCGCTTTGGGCGATTCTTAGGTACACCTGAGAAAAATCACTTAAACATGTGAGAGGTCCTGGGTTCAATTCCCAGTATGCCCCGTTATTTTTTTTGGAGTCAAAGCTTCTGAGTACAATTGCCCAGTAACACAGCACTTCCTCACTTGCAAGACCGTGTTTCATCTCGATCGATACATACCACCGCAATTAAGAGTCTGACTCAAATCTTACCTCAATGACCAATTTTTTTTTGTAACAGGTGGTTGCATTCCACAAAATGCACCACGTTCAGAGATTGTAATCTAAAGTTTCAATTTCTCGGCTTACCTAACACCTTTCATTTGACAAGTGCCCGGTCCACTCTCCTCGCACACTTTGAGAAGACCCAAATAGCCCAGTAAAAGATCATTCTTAAGAATCGCAGCCTTGTTATCGTCGTTTCTGATTACCAGGACAAGAGGGTGGAGTGAGCCCAATAGGGCATGGGTTTTCCATTCTCGGCTCTTTGCTCAAATCTCGTCTAGCATATGTCTATTAGGCATGAATATTCTGTCCTCCTTTTCAACTGCTCATTTTTTCCTACAATAGTCTCTGACGAAGCGACTGGGTCTCTAAACAGTGTTGAAGTATCGCCGTACAAGAAAATTCAGTGCACATTGACAACGGGACGGTGATTTTCTCACTTATCGTGTGTGTAAAGTCGCGGCCTCTTAACCACGATGCAAGTTGAGTATGTTTCTGAGACAGCGCCATTCCTCAGTTTCAGGTCCATTTCTTAGAGAAAGTCCATTTCCTAATGCGGCAGACGGTTGCCATGGCAACCCGAACGTATAGACCCACATCGATTCGCAATGCAGTAGCTGAAGCGAGGAGGGCCTGCGCGTTGCTAGGATGTCCACCCTCTTGATAATCCCACAGCGATGGTACTTCTATTGTTGAGTTTCGCATAGAGATTTTCCAGTGCTCCTCTTCTCTGTGGCTTGCAACAGTTACTGTCCTAATACTCAGGATGTTGGACACATACAACAGCAGAGTTTCAATGGCCGTTATTCTATATAAGAAGAACCCTTAACTTTGAATAACGGCATTCCTTTCGGCCTGTCTCTTTCGCTCTCAAGTGGATAGAGATTCGTCTTTCACAAAAAGAAGGCTATCCGACGAGAACATCCCAAATAAATCGCTCTTCAATCATGACATCGTCCGTCAAATGGTGGCCTCTGGCCATCCTCGCCTTGGTTAACACTGTTTCCGCTTTCGAGTTCAGATCTTTCAACAGTTCTTCGCTTGGTGTCGAAAACAACACCGAGATTACCAATGACGGGAGTGTGATCAGCACTTTCGTGAACAATACAAACCTTGTTCAGTTGGCGCCTGGTGCCAATGTTACCACCGCCATTGAAGATTTCGCTAACACCACCATGGTCGTGAAGAACAGTAATGGTACCCTTTACACTAACATAACCAAGAACCCTATTGGTACAACTGACAGCAAAAAAGGCACCGCTGAAGCCGTCGAGCCATTTGTTCTTGGCTGGGATGAATACCAAACCATCTCCGAGGGCAGCTGGTGGTCTCCATGGTATCCAATTTCGGAGTGTTCTAAGGACGATCCAAACTCTTCCGTGAACCTAAAATGGGGCTACTCGTATCAATGGTCTGGTTCCACTGACGGTAGCTTTGACACCACTCTGTTCAGAAACAGTGTCACCTTTGATTGGTCTAAAGCCGTGTCCCGCAGTGGGACCTACTCTTGTTCAACTGGTGATGACGGTGTTGCTCAAGTTTGGTATCAACAAGAAGTCGGCTGGGCTGAGATTCAAAAGAGACACTGTTCGACAACTCTAGACGGTAGCACGTGCTCCTCGTGGAACACTGTTCAACACGTCGATGCTCCACTAGAAGGTGAAGACTCTTACAGGTTGGCTTGTTCCGAATCTAGCGGCTGTCAATGTTAAGCAGTTCAGTGAGATCATAGAATTCATCCTCACGCAAGTAGCAGCTACCTGTTGGCTCTTCTCCTCTGCTACTTATAGTTGCTGAGCGGTCGTTAGATATGTTTGTAAATGTGTGCTTATGTTAAATCTATTTAGCCTTTTCTTTAACTATGAGGATTTATTTTCCCCTAAAGTGACTCTAACAGCTCCCTTAGAGCTGGTATAGGCTCATTCGGGGGTTTGCAGGACCTCGGTCCATTATCTGGTTAATGGGGTATTATTATTGAGATTATATAATTACACAACGGATGTTTCCTTGGGCGAGGGCGCCGACTTCTTGAATTTAAGCACTCTGAAATGTTTGAAAACCTTTGGCCATATCTTGGCAATGTACGTTAGGTAGTACCCTGCGAACATGGCGAATATGTTGAACGCGACAAAGGCACACTCAATACCAAAGTTTCTCCATCTGTGGTGGTAACCCATGCCTTGCACCTTTAAGAAGTCGTCACCGGTAGTATACGTACAGTAAGCGCAGACTGTGAATGTATTCGGATTCTTCAAGTAACCGCCGAATTCCTCGATGTAGGCTGCCATAAACTGACCACAGTTTTGACCCTTTAATGGTTGTCCGGGAACAAACTCCATCAGATCACACAGGACCTTTCTGTCGTGAAGTAGCAAACTTACAAATGTATCGACAAAGTAAGTGTATGGCGAGACTCTGTACATGAAGGTCCAGAACCTTGGGAATAAACTGTATGGCTGCATAACACCACAGAAGGAAGCAGTGAAACTGTAGAAGAAGGCAACAAAAACAGCAGCTGTTTGTAAATTAGGAGCCGTGTATATCAACCAGAGACCAAATGTCAGGTAGTAAGCAGAGAAAAGGATGTAGTTCAGGAAGAATACACCAGCAATTGGTGGTGAGTTGTTGAACTTACAACAGAAGAAGGCACAGACGAAAAACAAGGTAGAACTTGTGATGGCTAAAGGTAATTCAACCAACAACTGGGATAGAAGCAAAACTGACCAATGGTAGGTGTTCGATCTAGATTCTCTTGCAATGAAAACTTCCTTGGAAACTAAAGCTTTGTCCTGGACCTGATTAATCAAGGGGGAAGAAACACAAAGGGCCATGAAGCAAAAAAAGATACAATTTTGCAAACCATTAATATTGTGCTTTATATCCCAAAACGAAAACCCAATAAACAGACCAGCACCCGAATTCAATAAGTACTTTGCAGCCATATACGTCCTATCTCTCTTGGTGCAAAGGTATTGCCTCTTAGTGATTAGTTTCAGTTGTTCCCAGTATGTAGGTTGTTTCCACGCATTCATGGTAAAATCGACATTTTGTTCCCTAGCTTTCTCTTCCAACGATAACAATTCGCGGTTCATTCCAATTTTTTCGTTAGAGTGTTCCCAGATATCAACCCAGCTTCCTCTACTTTTGGCAGAGTCCTGGTCATCGTTGTTACCCACTACATCAATAATGAAGTCAGCAGGATTGTCATTTTCCTTGTCAAAGGATAAGTTTTTGTCATAGGAGGAGAAATAGGCGGAGGCGCCCTTTGTTGGACCGAAGTAAACGTTTTCACCGCCTCTCTTTAAAAGGAAAATATTGTCAAAATGGTTGATAACACTCTTACTGGGTTGATGGATGGTACAGAAAATAGCTTGGCCCTGGAGCGACAGTTTCTTCAAAAACTTAACGATTGTCAATGCAGCCTCTGCATCTAGACCCGAGGTGGGTTCATCCAAGAACAACAATAGCGAAGGTTTGGTTACCAGTTCGACACCAATGGACAGTAGCTTTCTTTGCGTAGGGGTCAATGTTCCAACCAGTTTATCCAATGGCAACTTCAGCAACTCAGAGATAGTCCTGATATAGTTTTTGTCACCATCCCCTCTTAGGTTGCACGAAATTTCTAGGGATTCCTCTACCGTCAGTAAATCTAAGTGCACGTCTTGTTGTTGAACAAACCCAATACTCCTTCTGAATGCAGCGATATCGGTCAGTGGTTTACCATCGATTAGTAGTTCACCAGTAACAACACCAGTCTCGGTTCTTTGCGAAAGGATGTTCAACAAAGTTGTCTTACCAGCACCAGACTCACCCATCAGTGCAGTCAACCCGGAACTGATGTAACCGGAAACGTTGTGAATCAATGTTTTGTCTCCGGCTACAGTGTAGTTGATTCCCTTCCAAGAAATAACATGTTTCTGACCGTCGACGTGTTCTAGTCTACCAGACTCGTTGATCTCTCCCATAGCACTTAATTTACCGTTATCGAACACATTATATTCTGAGATGCTTGAATCAACTGAAGAGCTACTTCGGATTCTTTGGACATTCGATTTTTGACTTTTGGAGCATCTCTGGGGTAAAAATGGCAGGAATCTTTCCATAAAGGCTCTCTTGGCAGCAGGATCGTTGTAAATCGGCTTTATGTATTGGGCGGCCAACAAGCAACAGGCAATGAAGAAGCAGATAAACCCAATTAGAATACCAAAGTTTCTCCAGACGTGTTTATATGTGTACGACAACCCATCGTGTAGGTAGTCACGACCTCTAACATAGTTGTTACCTAGAGTGGCACCTTGCCAGGCACAAGCTCTGTTCGCAAATGAGACGTTCTCGTAAGTAACGCCTCTAGGAACCACAGATTCTGTACAGTCCAATTTCAGATCAAAAAGCTCGTTGGTCAAAACAGCCTCCATAGCGTACATTGCGGGATTCAAGTAGGCGATCCACACAAACCATGGATGCATGTCCTTCAGATAAATGACGTAGGAAGCATACATGGCAATAGCCAACAGCAGTATACCAGCGAGTAGATTGGCAATCGACAGAGTTGGACTAACTAAAGCAGTCAAGGAAAATAAGGATACCATGCTGAAGTTATAGATCGCAATGAACAGTAAGAATATGAAGTACCTGGCAGCACTGAATTGAAGATGGGCAATGAAGTAGAGCAAAATACTGAAAAGTACGACCAATAACAGTTTGTAACAGTAATCAAACACGGTGGTAGCAGCGGCTTCTATCCAAGGGTAGTAAAAGTGCAGTTGGCATTGTTTGTTGATCACAGGTTGTCGTTGGAAGGCAGCGGGCATTTCGGCCAAGGAAAGGAAGGTGAAAAACAGGATGGAGAAAAAGGTTAACGAACCTCTGGAGAAGGACCCGATCGTAGTCTTTGGAATATCGTAGAAAAGAGACCCGATGACCAAGGATTGGACTACAATGGAAATTAGCAGTGCAATCAAGTAAAACTTGTCCCCCAGACTTCTCTGGAAAGCTCTCTTAGTCACCAACATCAACTGTTGCTTCAAAGGTATCTTGAATATAGGAGTTATGTCATCTGGGTTAATGCCACTTACAGTACCATTGGCCTGCAGGTGGTTGGATGTGACATCCTTCCAATGCGAATAGTATTCCGACTCAATCCATTGACGATACAGGTCTGTATCTGATGTAAATTGTAAGGAGTGGTAAGAAGTTGAAAGGTCTTCCTTGCTTCTGTCCATCCCTTTGTTCAGAACACTTTCGCTGCTGTTCAAAATAGTATTAGCAAAGGGACTCTGGTTGAACTGGAAGTTCAGAATGGAAGTTAGGTATTCGATGATACAGTCGTTAGGATCTTTCCTGATACCCAATTGATCACGGTAGTACGACAAACATTCGTCAACTGTACCGTAAAACACTTGATAGTTGTCGGTAAGCATCAGAATCTTGTCAAATTTCTCAACAATCTTGTCAGAGGCCTGTGAGATCTTGACGAAGTTAACCGACTTAGTCGTTCTAGCCATACGCTTTAGGATAGTAAGGAAATCCAAGGCTGTAGCAGAGTCCAGCCCCTTGGTGGAGTTATCCCATAGGTAGACGGACCCGTTGGCAATGAAAGTTTCAATAATGGAAATACGTTTCCTTTCCCCACCGGAGATACCACGGACAAAATCGTTACCGATGATTGTGTCCGAAACGTGCAACAACCCAAACTCTTTCAAGATATCGTTTCTTATTTTCTCACGTTCCTCTTTAGAAAGATCGAACTTGCAACTCAGAGCGAAGTCCACAGTTTGTTTGACGGTCAAGAACGGGAAATGAACATCCTGTTCGTTACTGTAGATGGTCTGATGTGGACATTTCTTACCATACTCTTTGAACTCGTTGTTTTTGAAGTGAATAGATCCCTCTGGTGAGTATTCTAGATTTTTAGCCGCGTGGAATAAGGACTTGAACACGGCTGATGTTGGGTTACCCAAAACAAGCACCATTTCACCACCTTCCGCTTGAAAAGTCAGGTCGTTGACGTAACCATCCGCCTTTTCGCCGGCGTTGTTTTCAGAGATGAAATCCCCGCTCAATTGAATATTTGCACCATCGAACGTAACAGACGCATCTGCTACTGGTGTGAAATATTCAGAAAGCGACATTGATTCTTACCGAATTTCTTGGGTCTCTCCGTCTGGCAGGGAACCTTGTATGGGGGAAGAAAATACTGAACTGGGACATGACGGGATCCGTATATATATATATATATATACATGTGTGTGTGCATGAATGTGCAGCCACATGCCTATTCCCGGTTTCAATTACGTTGCCTGCGAATGTATGCCGCACTGAAAGTTTTTTCTCTGGCTACGGTTGTTTACACCAAATCGTGCCCCGCTCCTCATCGTTTAAACCAAACCGTTACCGAGCCGCCGCCATCAGACACGCATTGAACCTCATTCGGTCATCGCATATCTGACAAACAACGGCAAAAAAATTCTGGGAAACATTGGTGTTTGTTGAGGGTGTAGATCACGCTACCCCTCGTCACGACTGGAGACCAATTGTGCTTCGTTTCGTTTGTGGTTTGCTTGAAAGGAAGGTAAACGGTCTCGTATAGCTGCGCTAGGATGGTCCTCAAATACACGACAAGAAGACAATGCTGTAAGAAAAGTAGAAGAGAGAAAGAAAAAAAGAAGACAATAACAAAACGGGCGTTCTCTCGATGTGGACCTTCGAGGCAGAAGCAAAACCGGTGCCGAGGTGGCTCCACGTACGACCCGTCCGCGATGCCCTTAGCCGTAGAGAAGTTGGCAACGCGGCGTCTTGTTTTGACGCGTCGAGTTCGCGGAGGGAAGCAAACAAATTCCGCTGCTTTATTTTAGTTCTCGTTCCTGTGCTGTAGCTTGCAGTAGAGTACGAGAGCTTCAGGGGTCAGTGCTTCGCTCACCTCTTTGCGCTCACGTCAATTCAACAAAAGGTGGAGACACAACGAGGCTATGTCTAACAGCCGCTTTGAGGGTGGTGCACCCCAGGGTTCTGTTTTACACGCTGTTCGTTTGGTGAGCTAAACGAATTTTTAGAGTTTACGCCCGAAGACAAAGCGATTGCATGCTATCTTGAATATGTGGAGAGTAGAGTTATATTTGTTACTTCTCGCTATACGGTTTATATGTGGGAGATATATGGCAGGTGACTGTGTCTGTCGCTATTCTATGTAAGGTTGCTTAAGCTTTCCACCCCAACTTCAAGGCCTCTTCGTAAGTTGGGTAATCTGTGTAACCAACGGCACTTGGTGCATAAAACGTGGGTCTGTCGTACTTGTTCAAAGGCAACCCCTCGGCTAGTCTGTGGGGTAAATCTGGAGTTGAGATGAAGTATCTCCCATACGCGATCAAAGTTCTGTCGTCCACTACTCTCTTGGTAATATCTGGGTTGATGGCAAAGGTACCAGATCTGATAATGGGACCCTTCCAGTGTTCGTACGCAAAATCATTCGAATGTTCCAGGTCTTCACCTTGGCCTTCCTCCAGGGAAGCATTCGTGACACGGGGTTCCATGAGGTGCACGTATGCTAATCTGTTACCAAATTGTGCTCTCGATTCCAATTGGTCCAGCAGGTAAGAGTAGAGTTCGTATACCTGAGGATCGTCGCTACCTGACATACCACCGTACTTCCCAAAGGGTGAAAATCTGATCCCCACTCTTTCGGCACCGATGGCATTGATCAAGGCATCGACAACCTCCAAAGAGAAGCGGGCTCTGTTTTCAATAGATCCGCCGTATTCGTCAGTTCTATGGTTAGAAATTGGGTCCAGGAATTGGTTCAGTATATAACTGTTGGCACTGTGGATCTCGACACCGTCAGCACCGGCCTCGATAGAGTTTTTGGCAGCATGGACGTACTCTGCAATGTACTGCTTGATCTCACTTTTGGTGATACCGTGTTGCTTAATACCGGCATCGAATGCGGCCTTCTTGGTCTCTTCGTCTATGTACAAGTCATCAGAGGCAGAGTCGTAACGGAGCCCATCTCTGGCCATAGCGCTGGGGATAGCCTGTCTTCCCAAATTCCACAATTGTACAAAGACAAAGGAGTTGTTCCCGTGTATCTTAGCAAAGATCTTCTTCCAGACGGCAACCTGTTCCTCTGACCAGATACCTGGAGCGTTGTCGTACCCACCAGCTTGTGCGGAGATGAAAGTTGCCTCCGTGATAATCAGAGTACCTGGAGCCTTTGATCTCTGGTCATAGTACAATGGGGTCAATTCCTCGTTGGGGATATGGTTAGGGTGAAGAGCCCTCATTCTGGTCAATGGAGCCATCACGACACGGTGGTCCAATTCCATGGCCCCCACTTTGATGGGTTTGAAGAGGTTGGCGTCCTTAAGAGCGACGGGGGTAAAGTTTGTTTGGAAAGACATGGTTAGAGGGTGTTAAGCTTGTTGTTATGCTTGGTGTATCTGTAAGACCATCATATACAAGGGAACAAGAGACGATATCAATTGCTTTAATTTGCCAAGTGATACCCTCTATTTATATGAAAGTGACAGCCACCGTCCGGATACAGGACCCGTATGACAGATGTGTCGCACTGAGTGGCATGCCTGTGTATGTACAACAAGTAGCCACTCTGACTAAGACAGAACTCGCTTCAAGCGCAGTTGCCCGCTGTCACTTCGAGAAACGGCTGAAAACGGAAGCGGAAACGGAAGCGGAAACGGAAGCGGAACATTCTTTGCTTATATAATAACTTTCCACACTTTTTTTTGTCTGCGACGATGACAGAGGGCCCTCTGTAGCAGGGCTTCTTGATGGGCACCGGACATGGGGTACTCTTTCTCTCCCTCCCTTTCGGCATCTCCAAGTCTCCATACCTTCTGTAGGTAATGCACTTCAAAGTCGGTGCTGCGATATATTCTTGGCGTGCACTGGAGTAGCGGAAGTTGAACTGCTAAGCCACGACGAAATGATTACGTAAAAGTGTCCGACCCGCTTATTATCTTGAAACTACACAAGACACATCTTAATGATAGACTGTTGTTTAATGACATATCACTAGGAGAGGTTGTGATTACGATAACAACCTTGTAAGAGACAAGCTCCACCGTCGCCCCAGTATTCTCGTTCATCGTCTCGGCTGTCTCTTTCTCGAACCTTCTGCTGTAAAGTTACAACAAGGTTATGAGCCATCATAACCTGATACTCTGGTTGGAAACGTCTGCAATGGGGTTTTTGCATGTGTCGGGCCCAGCTTATTACAGCCACAGTTGAGAGTCACTTAAGAAAACTAAGATGCGTTGTTTACCTGTGGAGAAGAGGTCTTGGGAATAAGAGTAAAAGTGACCATGGCAAGCTGAAGCCAACGATTCGTCCAGCTCTAGACAATGTAAAACGACACGCTGTTCACGTATTAATGTTATTCCTTTGGTTTAAGATCAATCTGGTTCATTCGTTTGCAGAAGATAGGCGTCATCTGAAACGACTAATAAAACTGAAATCACCAGAAATACTCGACTGTTGTGAACTGGAACTTCATC
>NC_035933.1:112938-114288 GCF_000348985.1 Huiozyma naganishii CBS 8797
AGCTTTTCAACCTTCGACCCTATCGTCAATGTGCATCCTAGCCTGTGCTGAACTTCACGGCTCCAAATGCCTGTGCACACTAGGAATGCTGCTATGTATCCCAAACCCAGTCTGCTTGATCGTTACACCAAGTATCTTCAGACTAAATGGCCACGATCCACCGGCCATTTTGGGTGCTCGATTTAGCTTGTAGCTGGCCACTACTCGCTTTGCCGTTCACCCCCGCTTTCCTGGTTTGGCAAACACGGCGTAATGGAACCCTATATATCTTAGCTCCCGCCTCCTCCACTCCGAGGACCCACATTCGCTGTGCCTGAACTTCACACCGGGGCACTTCAGAATACCTCATGGTTGTTCGCGGTCGCTACACTTGGGACTTGTGGTGGTGGTTGTTTTAATACTGTTGCACAACTCCATGTTGGTTTGGACAATGAATCGAAGTTGGTCCGTCCTGGCATATGACAATTGGTGCCTTCCGAACAATCTTCTTTTGCTATTTGTTTCTTCCTACGGTAGTAATGGTTTCTCTCTATTCCATCTTCCTACTGTCGTGTTAAGTGGTTGCTTCTTCTCTTTTCCACTTTGATCTAAAACACGCTTCTTCCATATTCCTATCACATCACAGACATGATCTATTGCGGTATGCTTTTAAAGTTGGTGGTGATTGTTTCATTGAAAGACCTGTTGAACTCCAAAGGTTAATCCCACTGACAGGGTGGTCAGGTATTGGCGGCATTGATTCCTAAAGCAAGACAGACGATGGTTCGACTGCGGGGTGTTCCTACCTTGGGGGTAGGGCCAGCACTCCGCACAAAGCAGTGACACATCTGATCGAGAACTCATGTACACTTTCCTTTCAGATACTGTTTAAAGGTCGCCACGTCATAATCTCTTCTCCTTGGTCCTGCTGCTGGTACTGGTTGGGGGACCGCGACCACCCCGGGCACTAAAGTCAACGCAACTCCGGATTGTTCCTTTCTATAACAAAATAAACATATATGTTTGTACTAAGCGCTATTCTTACACGGTTTGAGCTACACTACACTGTATTGTTTTAGGACATTAATGATGCCATTCTTGCTTTTGCAGTTGCTAAATTAGGTTGAGTAACGAGGGTAAGATCTGTTCGATATTCTTATTTACACCATTTACACCATATACGTAATTATACAAGTTTATAGTACTGTAATGAAGAGGTTAGCGGATCATGAGTCCGTTCCCAAAGGAAGTTCCACAATGTATCCTCACACTGATTGTTAGGATAATTTGTGGGAGTCCTCGAATATAGCTGACTGGCCACCAATTACACAACGGAACGGAACACTGTGAACCCGGGTGAGGGATTTATTC